>NC_091333.1:1823621-1831121 GCF_038502225.1 Cherax quadricarinatus
CCACAACGTAATAACATGACGGATATTACCAAACCCATAAAGTGGTTTACAATCAGGTGGACTGAGTGACTATCCAGTGGGATAGTTTAATGTGCACCTACTATCATTAACAAGGGATACATGAACTATCAACTGTCCCCTGGGAGGGCTAGTAGTAACTATCCCCAGAGAGGCATAGCAGTACAGCTGCGTCAGTAAGACGATATATATTATGTAGTGTACTTCCCATTGATGTAAGGTGGGGAAGTACACACAAGGTGCATTGTACTCACCATTGATGTCACTGGGGTGTGGTGGAGGGAAGGCATCAACGGCAGGTTCATCACTCCGGGCGGAGCGGTTGAGGTTGGACTTCCTCTTGTGGGACTTGTCCCTATCCTCACCGCCCACCGCCCGCCGCCGCCCACCCCGCCCATCGCTGCCGCTGAGGGTGGAGTCCGCAGAATCCCCGCCCACGCCACCCGCACGACCCTCGGCCTGATACACAGAAATCACAGTTACACATAAGTTATATTTCACAAGAGTAATAGTGGTGCTAACAGTGCTTCTAACAATGGTGATCATTATTTATACATACATACATATATATATATATATATATATATATATATATATATATATATATATATATATATATATATATATATATATATATATATAAATGCATCATGTAGGAACAAGTGAATGTATATACAGAAAGGCCTCGATCAGCAGGATTCGAACCCACGTTTGTTTTTATTCATGAGTGTGATTTAGTTCTCCACGCGACGCCTTAGATCACTGAGCTACAGATGCATCAAAATATTAGGTAGTCTGGTTACCAGTGGTCACCAGTGAGTCTCCTCATGGTCTCCTGTTATATCATTCTCCTCCTGTATGTTCAAGCCTCACCAGCGATGTAATATCAATGATCCATGCAGGAACAATCTTTCTGTGTACAGTATTTTCCGGCATATAAGGCGCACGAGCATATAAGACAATGTTTGCAAGGAGTGGTAACGTAACGTTAGTAAACAACTGCTAAAGTGTAACAAAAAGACTACCATTGACCCTGACCTTGAGCATATAAGGCGCAGGATGATTTTCCAAGACTGAGGAAAAAAGTGCGCCTTATATGCCGGAAAAAGCAGCATTTACCTCCGCTTGTTTCTGTGTGGGGGGCACTGATACAGTATTGCAGGAAGATAATGAAATAACATCAAACTATGACAGAGGCTCACTGGTGTGCCCGGTGCTAGGAGAAAACATAACTTGTAACCTGGTAATCTAGCATGTTGACGCATCTGTAGCTGAGTGATCTTAGGCGTCAAGTGGAGAACTAAGTCACGCTCGTAGACACCAACAAATGTGTGTCCGAATCCTGCTGGCCTACACCTTCCTCTCTGTGTATTATTGTCCTCAATTTTCAATATCATTGTCCTGGGTATGAGCATAATTACCTTAATTATAAGCATGATAGTGCACATAATCAGGTCTCAGTAATTAAGGTAATCACCCGGGAGAGCTCACTAACTTCCCATTATCTGAACTTAAAACTTCCTTAATGAGGTGCACAATGATGCAAATTATTCTTGTGTGTTTTTTTTTTTTTTGTAAAATGATGAGCACTCAAACTTGAGGTATGACTTGTACCTCTCATTACTGCCTCTCACCTGAGGTATGACTTGTACCTCTCATTACTGCCTCTCACCTGAGGTATGACTTGTACCTCTCATTACTGCCTCTCACCTGAGGTATGACTTGTACCTCTCATTACTGCCTCTCACCTGAGGTATGACTTGTACCTCTCATTACTGCCTCTCACCTGAGGTATGACTTGTACCTCTCATTACTGCCTCTCACCTGAGGTATGACTTGTACCTCTCATTACTGCCTCTCACCTGAGGTATGACTTGTACCTCTCATTACTGCCTCTCACCTGAGGTATGACCTGTACCTCTCATTACTGCCTCTCACCTGAGGTATGACTTGTACCTCTCATTACTGCCTCTCACCTGAGGTATGACTTGTACCTCTCATTACTGCCTCTCATCTGAGGTATGACTTGTACCTCTCATTACTGCCTCTCATCTGAGGTATGACTTGTACCTCTCATTACTGCCTCTCACCTGAGGTATGACCTGTACCTCTCATTACTGCCTCTCATCTGAGGTATGACTTGTACCTCTCATTACTGCCTCTCACCTGAGGTATGACTTGTACCTCTCATTACTGCCTCTCACCTGAGGTATGACTTGTACCTCTCATTACTGCCTCTCACCTGAGGTATGACTTGTACCTCTCATTACTGCCTCTCACCTGAGGTATGACTTGTACCTCTCATTACTGCCTCTCATCTGAGGTATGACTTGTACCTCTCATTACTGCCTCTCACCTGAGGTATGACTTGTACCTCTCATTACTGCCTCTCACCTGAGGTATGACTTGTACCTCTCATTACTGCCTCTCACCTGAGGTATGACTTGTACCTCTCATTACTGCCTCTCACCTGAGGTATGACTTGTACCTCTCATTACTGCCTCTCACCTGAGGTATGACCTGTACCTCTCATTACTGCCTCTCACCTGAGGTATGACTTGTACCTCTCATTACTGCCTCTCACCTGAGGTATGACTTGTACCTCTCATTACTGCCTCTCATCTGAGGTATGACTTGTACCTCTCATTACTGCCTCTCACCTGAGGTATGACTTGTACCTCTCATTACTGCCTCTCACCTGAGGTATGACCTGTACCTCTCATTACTGCCTCTCACCTGAGGTATGACTTGTACCTCTCATTACTGCCTCTCACCTGAGGTATGACCTGTACCTCTCATTACTGCCTCTCACCTGAGGTATGACTTGTACCTCTCATTACTGCCTCTCACCTGAGGTATGACTTGTACCTCTCATTACTGCCTCTCACCTGAGGTATGACTTGTACCTCTCATTACTGCCTCTCACCTGAGGTATGACTTGTACCTCTCATTACTGCCTCTCATCTGAGGTATGACTTGTACCTCTCATTACTGCCTCTCACCTGAGGTATGACTTGTACCTCTCATTACTGCCTCTCACCTGAGGTATGACTTGTACCTCTCATTACTGCCTCTCACCTGAGGTATGACTTGTACCTCTCATTACTGCCTCTCACCTGAGGTATGACTTGTACCTCTCATTACTGCCTCTCATCTGAGGTATGACTTGTACCTCTCATTACTGCCTCTCACCTGAGGTATGACTTGTACCTCTCATTACTGCCTCTCACCTGAGGTATGACCTGTACCTCTCATTACTGCCTCTCACCTGAGGTATGACTTGTACCTCTCATTACTGCCTCTCACCTGAGGTATGACCTGTACCTCTCATTACTGCCTCTCACCTGAGGTATGACTTGTACCTCTCATTACTGCCTCTCACCTGAGGTATGACTTGTACCTCTCATTACTGCCTCTCACCTGAGGTATGACTTGTACCTCTCATTACTGCCTCTCACCTGAGGTATGACTTGTACCTCTCATTACTGCCTCTCATCTGAGGTATGACTTGTACCTCTCATTACTGCCTCTCACCTGAGGTATGACTTGTACCTCTCATTACTGCCTCTCACCTGAGGTATGACCTGTACCTCTCATTACTGCCTCTCACCTGAGGTATGACCTGTACCTCTCATTACTGCCTTTCACCTAAGACACTAAGATTTACCTGTTATCTTAACCAAACCATACCACAGGTCGGGTTAGAACCCGCGATCAGAGAGTCTCAAAACTCCAGCCCGTCGTGTTAGCCACTGGACCAGCTAGCTTCAGTAAGATTCATCCAACTAGGTATATTTCTATACCATAGGAAGGTTAGCATAGGCACCACTGTGACCACAAATACAAGTTTTTACAGACGAATCTCCCGCTAGCATGGCCGTGTTGACTTGAGCTAGAGTTCGTCACGACCACGCTAGCAGACGATTCGTCTGGTACCTGTGCTAACCTTCCTATGGTGTAGAAATATACCTAGTTGGATGAATCTTATTGTGGTTAGTTGGTCCAGTGGCTAACACGTCGGTCTGGAGTTTTGAGACTCTGGCCGCGGGTTCAAACCCCACCCTTGGTATGGTTTGTTTGCAATCGTGTCATTACGATTTCGTGAGACCTGTTATCTTACTTGTTCATAAGAAACAACAGATCAGCAATCCTGCCAGAGTGCAAAAAAACTAACGACCTTCCATTTCACATTCAACCAACGAGCTGACGGAGTGATTAGAGGCAGTATGGAGGCTTTGATAGTGACTGGAGTGATGGAGGAAGAATGGAGGCTTTGATAGTGACTGGAGGGATGGAGGGAGGGAGGAGTATAGAGACTCAAGTGATGAATGGAGTGATTCAAACCAGAATGGAGGCTATGACGGTGAATGGAGTGAGGGGAAGCAGCTTGGAGGGAGGGAGGGAGGGAGGGAAGGTTGTCATGGTGAAGGCAGCAGGAGAGTAATGAGAGGGAAGAAACGACGATCACCACATTACGATAGATGAAGGAAACAAAGAAGGAAGAAGAGAAGGAAGAGGAGGAAGAGGAGGAGGAAGAGGAAGAGGAGGTGGGTGTATGGAAAAATGACAACAAGAGTGATGGAGGACAGGCAACAGGAGAGAGGGTAGGCAACAGAAGGATGGAGAACAGGCAACAGGAGAGAGGGTAGGCAACAGAAGGATGGAGAACAGGCAACAGGAGAGAGGGTAGGCAACAGAAGGATGGAGGACAGGCAACAGGAGAGGGTAGGCAACAGAAGGATGGAGAACAGGCAACAGGAGGGAGGATGGAAGACATGCAACACGTAGAAAGTCACACAACTATCCTACAATACTGTGGCAGGAACAATTCCCGTCTAATCCACAATACCTTGACTTCTACAATTTCCTACCTATAATACCTTGGCTGGAACAATTCTGAACCTACCTATAATACCGTGGCTACAATAATTCACAACTAACCTGCAATACCGTGGTTGGAACACTATATAACTTATCCACAATACCGTGGCTACAATTCACAATTAACGCACAACACTGTAATCGGAACAATTCTCAATTAACCCACAATACCGTGGATGCAATATTCACAAATAATATGCAAAACCGTGGCTGGAACAACTCACAGCCCACAAAACCGTGGCTGGAACAACTCACAGCCCACAAAACCGTGGCTGGAACAACTCACAGCCCACAAAACCGTGGCTGGAACAACTCACAGCCCACAATTGCTAAAACAATTGAAGACAGTGGCAGGAGACAGTACCTGGTCTGGGAGACGCTTGAGCTGGGCGCGGTCTGGGGAGGCGTCTCCACGGCCTCTCTCTCCAACGTTCTCTGTATGTGTGGAGACAAAAATATTCATAGTTAGAACCACAACAACAATAACTACAATAACTGCAACAACAACTATACCAATAACAGCAACAACAACACATGCCAAAACACACACAATAAACCAATGTGTCTTGTTCGTTGCGCTAAGACAGGTATCTCTATACATCAATGTAAGTGTAAGGAACAGTGCAGAGTGCGGAGCCGCGAATTTTAATATAGTTCAATATTAGTGTTATTGGAAAGCTGAAGATAATCAGGTGTCCACAAGTCATCACACGGAAATAAATATCCCAATTTTTCCGAGAAAAAGGGCAAATTAGGACATATATATACAGAGCCCTAAACTAAGTCGAACATTCCACTAACACCAGATTAGAAGCCGAGCCGAAGAGGCATTCTCTTGCTATCTCAATAGATCAATATCCTAAATTACACAAGCACATTAAGTCTGAAGTGTCATTATCAAGTCACCAGCCTTGAAGTGTGGAAGTCTATCGGATGAGCCACAAATTATCACACGAAAACCAGTATTTAATTTTTTCTCGATTTCTTTCATATAAAAAGTAAATTAGGAACTGAATAGTGAAAAATAAATGCATACATTTGTCTTGTTTTCACAAATGTTCTAAAGTTTATTTAAGTCAGTAAGTTTTATCAAGGATTCTAGGACATTAAAGTACCAATAATAATAATAATAATAATAATAATAATAATAATAATAACGAGAACGAGATCATAAAAGAAAGAAAAGGTTAATTGTACTCTTAACAATGTCAAAATGAAGGAAAGAGAATATAACTGGCGAGGTTACTGACCCGGAGCAGAAGCTTGAACACACAACTTACATACACCTGAAATACCTGACCACTTAATTAAAAGCTGCAGACATAGTTCCTCTTTACAAAGGTAACAGCAGAACCCTGGTAAACTATTGCCTTTACAAAGGTAGCAGCAGAACCCTGGTAAACTATTGCCTTTACAAAGGTAGCAGCAGAACCCTGGTAAACTATTGCCTTTACAAAGGTAACAGAAGAGCCCTGGTAAACTATTGCTTTTACAAAGGTAACAGCAGAGCCCTGGTAAACTATTGCCTTTACAAAGGTAACAACAGAACCCTGGTAAACTATTGCCTTTACAAAGGTAACAGCAGAACCCTGGTAAACTATTGCCTTTACAAAGGTAACAGCAGAACCCTGGTAAACTATTGCCTTTACAAAGGTAGCAGCAGAACCCTGGTAAACTATTGCCTTTACAAAGGTAACAGCAGAGCCCTGGTAAACTATTGCCTTTACAAAGGTAACAGCAGAGCCCTGGTAAACTATTGCCTTTACAAAGGTAACAACAGAACCCTGGTAAACTATTGCCTTTACAAAGGTAACAGCAGAACCCTGGTAAACTATTGCCTTTACAAAGGTAACAGCAGAACCCTGGTAAACTATTGCCTTTACAAAGGTAGCAGCAGAACCCTGGTAAACTATTGCCTTTACAAAGGTAACAGCAGAGCCCTGGTAAACTATTGCCTTTACAAAGGTAGCAGCAGAACCCTGGTAAACTATTGCCTTTACAAAGGTAACAGCAGAGCCCTGGTAAACTATTGCCTTTACAAAGGTAGCAGCAGAACCCTGGTAAACTATTGCCTTTACAAAGGTAACAGCAGAACCCTGGTAAACTATTGCCTTTACAAAGGTAACAGCAGAACCCTGGTAAACTATTACCTTTACAAAGGTAACAGCAGAGCCCTGGTAAACTATTGCCTTTACAAAGGTAGCAGCAGAACCCTGGTAAACTATTGCCTTTACAAAGGTAACAGCAGAACCCTGGTAAACTATTACCTTTACAAAGGTAACAGCAGAGCCCTAGTAAACTATTACCTTTACAAAGGTAACAGCAGAACCCTGGTAAACTATTACCTTTACAAAGGTAACAGCAGAACCCTGGTAAACTATTACCTTTACAAAGGTAACAGCAGAACCCTGGTAAACTATTACCTTTACAAAGGTAACAGCAGAACACTATCATCTCACATCATCAGGATCTCTGACAAGCTGGTAAGACGTCACATTACAAACTTTATGGACAAGTTTAACCTTGACAATACAAGCCAACGAAGAGTTAGAGAGGAAGATCATGGTCGTCACAGTTGCTGACACAAGTGTGTTGGTTATA
>NC_091333.1:1841121-1868621 GCF_038502225.1 Cherax quadricarinatus
AAGGTGAAACAAGAGTTACAGACAATATTCCCCGCCACACACCAGCTGAGGACGATAATATGTCTGAAACACCGGCCACACCACTAAGTCTGCTGTTACCTGAGCTGTAACGTTAATAACTAGAAAGTTTGGGCAGTGCTGCATCACGTAAGGAATACAGGCTGCATCTGTGGCAAGTTTTGTACTTCCTGTAACCTCTGAGAGAGTCACTAATCTCGGGGTATATACACTGAGAGATTAACTAATCTCGGGGTATATACACTGATTCACTAATCTTGGAGTATATACACTGAAAGATTCACTAATCTTGGACTATATACACTGATAATTTCTGACATATACTACAGTAGAGAGTTAGAGGATGACCTGGACAGGTTAATGTTGTGGTCGTAGTAGTGATCCTGAAAAAGATTTAGGAGTTCTGGTTAGCAGTAATTTAAAGCCAAGAAAACAGCGCCTCAGTGTTCGCAATAAAGCGAATACAAAACCTGGCTGGACATCAAGAAGTATAAATAATACGAGTCCTCTGATTACACTTTAAGTTTATATAGCCTTGGTCAAGCCTCGTTTAAATTATTCTGCGCAGTTCACCGCATTACAGGAGGGACGTAAATGCGCTGGAAGACGTACAGAGAAGCGTGACGAAGTTGATCCCGTGTATTACAACTTTATCCCACAAAAACAGACAGAAGGCAATGAACTTTCACTCTTTGGAAAAGCCGTAGAATTAGTGAATATATGGTTGAGGTGTACAAATGGAAAACAGGAATACGTACATGAGATATATAATACGTACTGAATATATCTTACCAAGACAGGACTCACAGCCATGGATGAAAGATTTAGAAAGGATATTGGTGAGTACTTGTTTGGCAATAAAGTTGTAGATGAGTGGAACTAACTCCCAGGTAGTGTCATTGAGGGAAGAACTTTGTGTAGCTTTAAATATAGGTTGGACTGCTACATTAGTGAGTGTAGGGTACGTGAGAGATAGATCTACCTAGCACGGGCCAGTAGGTCTGCTGCAGTGCTCCTTCCTTCTTTCTTGTGTTTCCAGGTGCATATATATACTGATATATTCACTAAATTCAGTGTATATACACAGAGATATACAACTCTCGGAGTATATACACAGAGAAATACATCTCTTGGTGTATGTACATTGAGATTATTCAGTAATCCTCCTTGTTATTCAGTAATCCCTCTTGTTATTCAGTAATCCTCCTTGTTATTCAGTAATCCCTCTTGTTATTCAGTAATCCCTCTTGTTATTCAGTAATCCCTCTTGTTATTCAGTAATCCCTCTTGTTATCCAGTAAGCCTCCTTGTGCCTCTGTAATCCTTCTTGATCCTACATAATTCCTCTGTAATCCTCCTTGATCCAACATAATTCCTCTGTAATCCTCCTTGATCCTACATAATTCCTCTGTAATCCTCCTTGATCCTACATAATTCCTCTGTAATCCTCCTTGATCCTACATAATTCCTCTGTAATCTTCCTTGATCCTACACAATTCCTCTGTAATCCTCCTTGATCCTACATAATTCCTCTGTAATCCTCCTTGATCCTACATAATTCCTCTGTAATCATCCTTGATCCTACATAATTCCTCTGTAATCCTCCTTTATCCTACATAATTCCTCTGTAATCCTCCTTGATCCTACATAATTCCTCTGTAATCCTCCTTGATCCTACATAATTCCTCTGTAATCCTCCTTGATCCTACATAATTCTTCTGTAATCCTCCTTGATCCTACATAATTCCTCTGTAATTCTCCTTGATCCTACATAATTCCTCTGTAATCCTCCTTGATCCTACATAATTCCTCTGTAATCCTCCTTGATCCTACATAATTCCTCTGTAATCCTCCTTGATCCTACATAATTCCTCTGTAATCCTCCTTGATCCTACATAATTCCTCTGTAATCCTCCTTGATCCTACATAATCCCTTTGTAATCCTCCTTGTTCCTTTATGATCCTACTTTCTGTCTTGCCTATAACTTTCAATAACACAACGTACACTTAGTATAATCCTAACCGTTATTCCCTGTAATTCTAACACTCCATCTGGTTCCCTTTCAACTTAAGTGGACTGACAACGTGGGTTGTTCCCTTGCAACAGTTAGAAGACCGTCGTGAGTTCATCAGGCAGACAGACCAACAAGCGGGTCTACAGATAGTCAGCAGACAGCAGACCAATAAACAGATCCACAGACAGCCAGCAGACAGACCAACAAGCGGGTCCACAGACAGCCAGCAGACAGACCAACAAGCAGGTCCACAGACAGTCAGCTGACAGACCAACAAGCAAGCCCACAGACAGCCAGCAGACAGACCAACAAGCGGGTCCACAGACAGCCAACAGACAGACAGACAGACCAACATGGGATCATGCAGTCCGGGGCTATCGATTGTCAAGAGGCAAGTCGTTCCGTTGGTCCTATCCAGCTGCTGTCTGCTGCAGGGTAGACCTCCTACGAGGGGACTGCTGCCCTCTGCTGAGATAGGCAGGGGCTTGGGAGCTTGAGCTAGACCTCCTACAAGGGGACTGCTGCCCTCTGCTGAGATAGGCAGGGGCTAGGGGGCTTGTGCTAGGTGGGGGCTGATTACCTTCTCAGCTGGGTATCCAGGAGTGCTGGTACCTGGAGAGATACCTGGAGAGAGTTCCGGGGGTCAACGCCCCCGCGGCCCGGTCTGTGACCAGGCCTCCTTAGGTCAGTGTCCCAGGATGCGACCCACACCAGTCGACTAACACCCAGGTACCCATTTTACTGATGGGGAACATAGACAACAGGTGGAAAGAAACACGTCCAATGTTTCTACTCTGGCTGGGAATCGAACCCAGGCCCTCACCGAGTGAAGCGAGAGCGTTAACCACCAGGCCACCCATTTAAAACTGGAGTTCAGATAAGGATACTGGGGCTCAGATAAGGATACTGGGGCTCAGATAAGGATACTGGGGTTCAGATAAGGATACTGGGGTTCAGTTAAGGATACTGGGGCTCAGATAAGGATACTGGGGTTCAATTAAGGATAGTGGCAGCAGACTACCGAACAAGGCTGGGGCTTCATGGGGCTTCATGTTCTAAAGGTAAAACAGCGAGAGAGGGAGTGGGAAGAGTGGGAAGGAAAAGTGGGAAAAAGAGAGGGAGAACTAGAAGAGAGAGGAAGTTAAGAGAGGGAGTTAGACGAGAGAGGGAGATTTAGATGAAAGCGGGAATTAGAAGGGAGAGGGAGTGGGAAGGGAGAGGGAGTGGGAAGAGAGAGGGAGTGGGAAGAGAGAGGGAGTTAGAAGGGAGAGGGAGTGGGAAGTGAGAGGAAGTTAGAAGAGATTCAACAAAATTGAATACATCGGTAGTGTGCTGTTGCCCTATTCTATATAGTAGTAGTAGCAGTAGAAGAAAGAGAGAGAAAGAGAGAGAGAGAGAGAGAGAGAGAGAGAGAGAGAGAGAGAGAGAGAGAGAGAGAGAGAGACAGAGAGAGACAGAGAGAGGTCGTAAAGAAGGGTCATTCACAGCCCGGGATAGTGGAGGAGGACCCATCCTCCTCCCATCCCATGTACAGTATTACACTGTGTGCATCATTTCCTCCCACGTACATTGCCTGTACATCATTTCGTCACAGGTAGGGTGCACACACACACACACACACACACACACACACACACACACACACACACACACACACACACACGTTGTAGCACCGCCAGACCAACAGTAAAACCATCACAACACAACTGTTGACAACATATAATGTCTTTCTACGTCTGTATGTTAGAAGTGATCAAGGTCCCAGGACCGAAACATTTCCTAATAAATATGTCATAGTGTTTCCTTACGTGTCTTTCTAAACCAAATAGGATTAATAAAGCTTATTGCTTGGGTAGCCTTTATGCTGTTAGTGGGCTGGATTTGTGAAGGATCTGCCAAGCATGGGCCAACAGGCCTGCTGCAGTGCTCCTCCTTTATGTAACAGTCACAGCAAGAAGAGTGATCCCTGCTTCAACCAGTCCTATATTCCAACCTTCATGCACTCATTATATCATTTTTATAATAATAATAATAATAATAATAATAATAATAATAATAATAATAATAATTATATTTCTACAAGTACATGTACAAGGTATACAGACATAACTGACATCACTGAACCAGTGGTCAGTGTTCCACTGAACCAGTGGTCAGTGCTCCACTGAACCAGTGGTCAGTGTTCCACTGAACCAGTGGTCAGTGCTCCACTGAACCAGTGGTCAGTGTTCCACTGAACCAGTGGTCAGTGTTCCACTGAACCAGTGGTCAGTGTTCCACTGAACCAGTGGTCAGTGTTCCACTGAACCAGTGGTCAGTGTTCCACTGAACCAGTGGTCAGTGCTCCACTGAACCAGTGGTCAGTGTTCCACTGAACCAGTGGTCAGTGCTCCACTGAACCAGTGGTCAGTGTTCCACTGAACCAGTGGTCAGTGCTCCACTGAACCAGTGGTCAGTGTTCCACTGAACCAGTGGTCAGTGCTCCACTGAACCAGTGGTCAGTGTTCCACTGAACCAGTGGTCAGTGCTCCACTGAACCAGTGGTCAGTGTTCCACTGAACCAGTGGTCAGTGCTCCACTGAACCTGTGGTCAGTGTTTCACTGATCCTGTGCTCAGTGTTCCACTGAACCTGTGGTTAGTGTTCCACTGAACCAGTGGTCATTGTTCCACTGAACCAGTGGTCAATGTTCCACTGAACCTGTGGTCAGTGTTCCACTGAACCTGTGGTTAGTGTTCCACTGAACCAGTGGTCAGTGTTCCACTGAACCAGTGGTCAGTGCTCCACTGAACCAGTGGTCAGTGCTCCACTGAACCAGTGGTCAATGTTCCACTGAACATGTGGTTAGTGTACCACTGAACCTGTGGTCAGTGTTTCACTGATCCTGTGCTCAGTGTTCCACTGAACCTGTGGTTAGTGTTCCACTGAACCAGTGGTCATTGTTCCACTGAACCAGTGGTCAATGTTCCACTGAACCTGTGGTCAGTGTTCCACTGAACCTGTAGTCAGTGTTCCACTGAGCCAGTGGTCAATGTTCCACTGAACCTGTGGTCAGTGTTCCACTGAACCTGTAGTCAGTGTTCCACTGAGCCAGTGGTCAATGTTCCACTGAACCAGTGGTCAGTGCTCCACTGAACCAGTGGTCAGTGTTGACAGTGACAGACGCTACTCGAGTCAACATTAACATTAATATGACGAATATTGACTGCAAATAAATACAATATTCTCATATTAGGCTAACAGCACCTAGGTGTCGTGTGTTACAACACTCACTACCACCCACCACTGTCTCACAGCACCTAGGTGTCGTGTGTTACAACACCCACTACCACCCACCACTGTCTCACAGCACCTAGGTGTCGTGTGTTACAACACTCACTACCACCCACCACTGTCTCACAGCACCTAGGTGTCGTGTGTTACAACACTCACTACCACCCACCACTGTCTCACAGCACCTAGGTGTCGTGTGTTACAACACTCACTACTACCCACCACTGTCTCACAGCACCTAGGTGTCGTGTGTTACAACACTCACTACCACCCACCACTGTCTCACAGCACCTAGGTGTCGTGTGTTACAACACTCACTACCACCCACCACTGTCTCACAGCACCTAGGTGTCGTGTGTTACAACACTCACTACCACCCACCACTGTCTCACAGCACCTAGGTGTCGTGTGTTACAACACCCACTACCACCCACCACTGTCTCACAGCACCTAGGTGTCGTGTGTTACAACACTCACTACCACCCACCACTGTCTCACAGCACCTAGGTGTCGTGTGTTACAACACTCACTACCACCCACCACTGTCTCACAGCACCTAGGTGTCGTGTGTTACAACACTCACTACTACCCACCACTGTCTCACAGCACCTAGGTGTCGTGTGTTACAACACTCACTACCACCCACCACTGTCTCACAGCACCTAGGTGTCGTGTGTTACAACACTCACTACCACCCACCACTGTCTCACAGCACCTAGGTGTCGTGTGTTACAACACTCACTACCACCCACCACTGTCTCACAGCACCTAGGTGTCGTGTGTTACAACACTCACTACTACCCACCACTGTCTCACAGCACCTAGGTGTCGTGTGTTACAACACTCACTACCACCCACCACTGTCTCACAGCACCTAGGTGTCGTATGTTACAACACTCACTACCACCCACCACTGTCTCACAGCACCTAGGTGTCGTGTGTTACAACACTCACTACCACCCACCACTGTCTCACAGCACCTAGGTGTCGTGTGTTACAACACTCACTACCACCCACCACTGTCTCACAGCACCTAGGTGTCGTGTGTTACAACACTCACTACCACCCACCACTGTCTCACAGCACCTAGGTGTCGTGTGTTACAACACTCACTACTACCCACCACTGTCTCACAGCACCTAGGTGTCGTGTGTTACAACACTCACTACCACCCACCACTGTCTCACAGCACCTAGGTGTCGTGTGTTACAACACTCACTACCACCCACCACTGTCTCACAGCACCTAGGTGTCGTGTGTTACAACACTCACTACCACCCACCACTGTCTCACAGCACCTAGGTGTCGTGTGTTACAACACTCACTACCACCCACCACTGTCTCACAGCACCTAGGTGTCGTGTGTTACAACACTCACTACTACCCACCACTGTCTCACAGCACCTAGGTGTCGTGTGTTACAACACTCACTACCACCCACCACTGTCTCACAGCACCTAGGTGTCGTGTGTTACAACACTCACTACCACCCACCACTGTCTCACAGCACCTAGGTGTCGTGTGTTACAACACTCACTACCACCCACCACTGTCTCACAGCACCTAGGTGTCGTGTGTTACAACACTCACTACCACCCACCACTGTCTCACAGCACCTAGGTGTCGTGTGTTACAACACTCACTACCACCCACCACTGTCTCACAGCACCTAGGTGTCGTGTGTTACAACACTCACTACTACCCACCACTGTCTCACAGCACCTAGGTGTCGTGTGTGTTACAACACTCACTACCACCCACCACTGTCTCACAGCACCTAGGTGTCGTGTGTTACAACACTCACTACCACCCACCACTCTCACAGCACCTAGGTGTTGTGTGTTACAACACTCACTACCACCCACCACTGTCTCACAGCACCTAGGCGTCGTGTGTGTTACAACACTCACTACCACCCACCACTGTCTCACAGCACCCAGGTGTCGTGTGTTACAACACTCACTACCACCCACCACTGTCTCACAGCACCTAGGTGTCGTGTGTTACAACACTCACTACCACCCACCACTGTCTCACAGCACCTAGGTGTCGTGTGTTACAACACTCACTACCACCCACCACTGTCTCACAGCACCTAGGTGTCGTGTGTTACAACACTCACTACCACCCACCACTGTCTCACAGCACCTAGGTGTCGTGTGTGTTACAACACTCACTACCACCCACCACTGTCTCACAGCACCTAGGTGTCGTGTGTTACAACACTCACTACCACCCACCACTCTCACAGCACCTAGGTGTCGTGTGTTACAACACTCACTACCACCCACCACTGTCTCACAGCACCTAGGTGTCGTGTGTGTTACAACACTCACTACCACCCACCACTGTCTCACAGCACCTAGGTGTCGTGTGTTACAACACACTACCACCCACCACTGTCTCACAGCACCTAGGTGTCGTGTGTGTTACAACACTCACTACCACCCACCACTGTCTCACAGCACCTAGGTGTCGTGTGTTACAACACTCACTACCACCCACCACTGTCTCACAGCACCTAGGTGTCGTGTGTTACAACACTCACTACCACCCACCACTCTCACAGCACCTAGGTGTCGTGTGCGTTACAACACTCACTACCACCCACCACTCTCACAGCACATAGGTGTCGTGTGTGTTACAACACTCACTACCACCCACCACTGTCTCACAGCACCTAGGTGTCGTGTGTGTTACAACTCACTACCACCCACCACTGTCTCACAGCACCTAGGTGTCGTGTGTGTTACAACACTCACTACCACCCACCACTCTCACAGCACCTAGGTGTCGTGTGCGTTACAACACTCACTACCACCCACCACTCTCACAGCACCTAGGTGTCGTGTGTGTTACAACACTCACTACCACCCACCACTGTCTCACAGCACCTAGGTGTCGTGTGTTACAACACTCACTACCACCAATCACTGTCTCACAGCACCTAGGCGTCGTGTGTGTTACAACACCCACTACCACCCACCACTGTCTCACAGCACCTAGGTGTCGTGTGTGTTACAACACTCACTACCACCCACCACTGTCTTACAGCACCTAGGTGTCGTGTCTTACAACACTCACTACCACCCACCACTGTCTCACAGCACCCAGGTGTCGTGTGTTACAACACTCACTACCACCCACCACTGTCTCACAGCACCTAGGTGTCGTGTGTTACAACACCCACTACCACCCACCACTGTCTCACAGCACCCAGGTGTCGTGTGTTACAACACTCACTACCACCCACCACTGTCTCACAGCACCTAGGTGTCGTGTGTGTTACAACACCCACTACCACCCACCACTGTCTCACAGCACCCAGGTGTCGTGTGTTACAACACTCACTACCACCCACCACTGTCTCACAGCACCTAGGTGTCGTGTGTGTTACAACACCCACTACCACCCACCACTGTCTCACAGCACCCAGGTGTCGTGTGTTACAACACTCACTACCACCCACCACTGTCTCACAGCACCTAGGTGTCGTGTGTGTTACAACACCCACTACCACCCACCACTGTCTCACAGCACCTAGGTGTCGTGTGTTACAACACCCACTACCACCCACCACTCTCACAGCACCTAGGTGTCGTGTGTGTTACAACACTCACTACCACCCACCACTGTCTCACAGCACCTAGGTGTCGTGTGTGTTACAACACCCACTACCACCCACCACTGTCTCACAGCACCTAGGTGTCGTGTGTTACAACACTCACTACCACCCACCACTCTCACAGCACCTAGGTGTCGTGTGTGTTACAACACTCACTACCACCCACCACTGTCTCACAGCACCTAGGTGTCGTGTGTTACAACACCCACTACCACCCACCACTGTCTCACAGCACCTAGGTGTCGTGTGTTACAACACCCACTACCACCCACCACTCTCACAGCACCTAGGTGTCGTGTGTGTTACAACACTCACTACCACCCACCACTGTCTCACAGCACCTAGGTGTCGTGTGTTACAACACTCACTACCACCCACCACTCTCACAGCACCTAGGTGTCGTGTGTTACAACACCCACTACCACCCACCACTCTCACAGCACCTAGGTGTCGTGTGTGTTACAACACTCACTACCACCCACCACTGTCTCAGCACCTAGGTGTCGTGTGTGTTACAACACTCACTACCACCCACCACTGTCTCACAGCACCTAGGTGTCGTGTGTTACAACACTCACTACCACCCACCACTGTCTCACAGCACCTAGGTGTCGTGTGTTACAACACTCACTACCACCCACCACTGTCTCACAGCACCTAGGTGTCGTGTGTGTTACAACACTACCACCCAACACTGTCTCACAGCACCTAGGTGTCGTGTGTGTTACAACACCCACTACCACCCACCACTCTCACAGCACCTAGGTGTCGTGTGTGTTACAACACCCACTACCACCCAACACTGTCTCACAGCACCTAGGTGTCGTGTGTGTTACAACACTCACTACCACCCAACACTGTCTCACAGCACCTAGGTGTCGTGTGTGTTACAACACCTCCCTACCAGTGATCAGGCAACACACACCTGCTTCCGCTACTCTGACACAACACAAAACATTAAGTGAATCATCAGAATTATAAGTGAACCAACGAGATCTGTCGTTTAGTTAATAACGACATTAAAACTGCCCTGTCAGTACCCAGAAGTGACCGTAAGTTTCACAAGTGTTGGTGTTAACTCAGAAAGCAATTAGCGATATTTACTGACCCAAAAAAATATCAAATCGGAAAACGCGATACGCAGCGGCCGGGAAATACAAACGGGTCACAGACGGGGACGCTGACACTAACTGATACACAGACAGGAACGTAATGAGACATAGACAGGAATGTAGACAGGCCCAAAGATAATAATACAAAATAATAATAATAATAATAATAATAATAATAATAATAATAATCATGATGCCTTGTACTCCACTCCTCCATGGAGTACAGGGCTTCTCAATGTAGATACAACACATTGTTTGCCAATGACGCTAAAATAGGCCGTAAAATTCTGACGGCCTAGTTTAGCGTACACAATTTTAGTACACAAATATCGTTCCAGACCGTCCCTTTCCACCTGACGCCAGTATATAAGCGCCAGCCTTCTTTCCTGTGCTCCAGAATCTTCACAACCACGGTGCTCTTCACACCAACTCCAGGACTGAGGGACTGATTACCTCTAGTTCTACTGCTTTCCAATTATGTCCTGGAATTTGTATTGATAAAGCCACTGGCTGGCGAAACGTCTACAATAAAGATACCCAGATGTTGCACATGTGTCTAAATTTTCATCTTGTCGGTATTGTATACCATACATGTACAGAAGCAGCAGAGATGTAAAGACGATGTCCTCAGTCCATCTCCCTTGAAGACGTAGCTTTGAGGTGGTCAGTCCCTGAGCCTGGAGAAGAGTTTTGCTCCACAGTCTGGACAGATTTAGACTTTAGAAGAGATAGAGGAAGGCACTGGTTTGATAACAGAGTTGTGGATGAGTGGAACAAACTCCCGAGTACCGTCACTCAAGCGACAACCTTGAGTACCCGAGTACCGTCACTCAAGCGACAACCTTGAGTACTCGTAAAAATAGCTTAGGCAAATTATGATAAAAACTGTATAATATACCGACAAGTAGATGAGTGGGTGGGTGAGGGTGTGGGTGGGTGAGGGTGTGGGTGGGTGAGGGTGTGGGTGTGGGTGTGGGTAGGTGAGGGTGTGGGTGGGTGAGGGTGTGGGTGGGTGAGGGTGTGGGTGTGGGTGTGGGTGGGTGAGGGTGTGGGTGGGTGTGGGTGTGGGTGTTGATGTGGGTAGGTGAGGGTGCGTGAGTGTGGGTGGATGAGGGTGTGGGTGGGTGAGGGTGTGGGTGTTGATGTGGGTAGGTGAGGGTGCGTGAGAGTGTAGGTGGATGAGGGTGTGGGTGTGGGTGGGTGAGGGTGTGGGTGTTGATGTGGGTAGGTAAGGGTGCGTGAGAGTGTGGGTGGATGAGGGTGTGGGTGTGGGTGGGTGAGGGTGTGGGTGTTGATGTGGGTAGGTAAGGGTGCGTGAGAGTGTGGGTGGATGAGGGTGTGGGTGTGGGTGGGTGAGGGTGTGGGTGTTGATGTGGGTAGGTGAGGGTGCGTGAGAGTGTGGGTGGATGAGGGTGTGGGTGTGGGTGGGTGAGGGTGTGGGTGTTGATGTGGGTAAGTGAGGGTGCGTGAGAGTGTGGGTGGATGAGGGTGTGGGTGGGTGAGGGTGTGGGTGTTGATGTGGGTAGGTGAGGGTGCGTGAGTGTGGGTGGATGAGGGTGTGGGTGGGTGAGGGTGTGGGTGTTGATGTGGGTAGGTAAGGGTGCGTGAGGGTGTGGGTGGGTGAGGGTGTGGGTGGGTGGTGTGGGTGGGTGAGGGTGTGGGTGGGTGAGGGCGCGTGAGGGCGTGGGTGGGTGAGGGTGTGGGTGGGTGAGGGTGCGTGAGGGCGTGGGTGGGTGAGGGTGCGTGAGGGCGTGGGTGGGTGAGGGTGTGGGTGGGTGAGGGTGTGGGTGGGTGAGGGTGTGGGTGGGTGAGGGGTGTGGATGGGTGAGAGTTGGGACTGCCTAATATGGGCCAGTAGGCCCCCTGCAGTGCTCCTCCATGTTCTTAACGTTCCTATGTAACAGTTCACAATAACCCATGACATGACTTACTGTAACCCATGGCTCTCAGTAACCCATGACTCACTATAACCCATGACTCACCGTAACCCATGACTCTCAGTAACCCATGACTCACTATAACCCATGACTCACCGTAACCCATGACTCTCAGTAACCCATGACTCACTATAACCCATGACTCACCATAACCCATGACTCTCAGTAACCCATGACTCACTATAACCCATGACTCACCGTAACCCATGACTCACTATAACCCATGACTCACTATAACCCATGACTCACCGTAACCCATGACATTCCTGAAGAGAATCTTTACCATGCTCCAATCTTGCCCAATGGTTGCTACACGCCCATGTTCATGGTGTTTCCATGGTAACACTGCACTATATTGTAGATCATGGTGTTTCCATGGTAGCACTCTGGTATATGGTAATTATGGCACTTCCATGGTAACACTGCAGTACTCAGTAGATTGCGATGGTTTCTACGGTAAGACTGTGGTATATTACAGTGTTTCTGTGGTAACAGTCAAGTGTATGGTAGCAGTCTAGCCTGTCATGGTGGGCAGATGTGTCAGTTAGGCCAGGAATAATGGTACCATCTCCCACACTACTATCATACTTACTAATTCCATATCCCACACTCGTACAATAATAATAATAATAATAATAATAATAATAATAATAATAATAATAATAATAATAATAATAATAATAATAATAATTAATACTGCTGTAAAAAATTAATTTTTGTGTGCGTTTTTGTGTGTGTACTCACTCAACTGTGGTTGCACGGGTCGAGTCATAGCTCCTGACTCCGCCTTTTCGCTGGTGGCTACTAGGTCTATTCTCTCCCTGCTCCATGAGCTTTATTATACATCTTCTTAAAACTATGTATGACTCCTGCCTCCACTACATCACTTCACAGACTATTCCACTTCCTTACAACTCTATGACTGAAGGAGTACTTCCTAACATCCCTGTGACTCATACGAGTCTTTAATTTCCAATTGTGACCCCTTGTTGCTGCGTCCCATCTCTGGAACATCCTGTCTCTGTCCAACTTATCGACTGCTCTCAGTATTTTATGTTATTATCATATCCCCCTGTCTCCCCTGTCCTCCACTGTAGTCAGGCCGATTTCCCTTAACCTCTCCTCGTAGGATATGCCCCTTAACTCCGGGACTAGTCTCGTTGCAAACCTTTGCACTTTCTCTAAGTTTTCTGGCGTACTTAGCCAGGTGTAGGTTCCAAACTGGTGCTGCATACTCCAATATGGGCCTGACGTACAGTGTACAGGGTCCTAAACGATTCCTTACTGAGATGTCGGAAAGCTATTTTTAAGTTTGCTAGGCGCCCATAGGTTGCAGCAGTTATCTGGTTGTTGTGCGCCTCGGGAGATGTGCTCGGTATTATACTCACCCCAAGATCCTTTTCCTTGATTGAGCTTGTAGTTTTTGGCCCCCTAGACTGTACTCTGTCTGCGATCTTCTTTGCCCTTCCCCAATCTTCATGACTTTGCACTTGGTGGGGTTGAACTCCAGGAGCCAGTTTCTGGACCAGGCCTGCAGCCTGTCCAGATCCCTTTGTAGTCCTGCCTGGTTCTCCTCCGATTGCATTTTCCTCATTAACTTCACATCGTTCACAAACAGAGACACTTATGAATCTATTCCTAGGACTGACCCCTGTGGAACCCCGCTCGTAACAGGCGTCCACTCTGACACCTACCATGACTCGGTCATGTCTTCCTGTCAGGAATTCTCTGATCCACTGCTGTGACTTCCCTATTATACCCGCCTGGTTCTCCAGCTTTTGCACTAATCTCTTGTGTGGAACTGTGTCAAAAGCCTTCTTACAGTCCAAGAAAATATAATTTACCCACCCTTCCCTCTCTTGTCTTAGTGCTGTCACCTTGTCATAGGTCTCCAGTAGTGTGTGTGTATGTGTGTATGTGTGTGTAGGTGTGTGTGTGTGTGTAGGTGTGTGTGTGTGTGTGTAGGTGTGTGTGTGTAGGTGTGTGTGTGTGTGTGTGTGTGTGTGTGTGTGTGTGTGTGTGTGTGTGTGTGTGTGTGTGTGTGTGTGTGTGTGTGTGTGTGTGTGTCTGTGTATACTCACCTAATTGTAGTTGCAGGGGTCGAGACTCGGCTCCTTGCCCCGCCTCTTCACTGAACGCTACTAGGTCCTCTCTCTCCCTGCTCCATGAGCAGGGAGAGAGAGGACCTATGTTTGGTTCCTGTATGGAACCTGCCTCCACTACATCGCTCGCCAGACTGTTCCACTTCCTGACCACTCTATGACTGAAGAACTGCTTCCTAACATCCCTGTGACTCATCTGAGTCTTCAACTTCCAAGAGTGACCCCTTGTTTCTGTGTCCCATCTCTGGAACATCTTGTCTCTGTCCACCTTGTCTATTCCACGCAGTATTTTGTATGTCGTTATTTTGTCTCCCCTATCCCTCCTGTCCTCCAGTGTCGTCAGGCCGATTTCCCTCAACCTTTCTTCATAGGACATTCCCCTTAGCTCTGGAACTAACCTGGTCGCAAATCTTTGCACTTTCTCTAATTTCTTTACGTGCTTGACCCGGTGCGGGTTCCAAACTGGTGCTGCATGCTGTGTGTGTGTGTGTGTGTGTGTGTGTGTGTGTGTGTGTGTGTGTGTGTGTGTGTGTGTGTGTGTGTGTGTACTCACCTACTTGTGGTTCCAGGGGTTGAGTCATAGCTCCTGGCCCCGCCCCTTCACTGGTCGCTACTGGGTCACTCTTCCTGCTCCATGAGCTTTGTCATACCTCTTCTTAAAGCTATGTATGGATCCTGCCTCCACTACATCACTTCCTGACAACTCTCTGACTGAAGAAATGTGTGTATGTGTGTGCTTGTGTGTGTATGTGTGTGTGTGTGTGTGTGTGTGTGTGTGTGTGTGTGTGTGTGTGTGTGTGTGTGTGTGTGTGTGTGATGGGGTGGGTGGTGGTGGTGGTCGGGTATTGATCACAGAGAATCTTAGCCACTTGTTGGTGCACCACCACCACGCTCCTAGCACCACCACACTCCTAGCACCACGCTCTTAGCACTACCGCTACATCCACGATCAAGAAGGTTGTTGCTGTTAGCGACCTGCAATCCTGCACCGTGATCACAACCTGACTGATTTTGCCATTCCACAAGTCGTTGTCTAGTCTGTTCTCTTCACGTGTCTCTGATACCTTGTGGCACTGCTCCACGTGTATATCAGGTATATCCCATGTATATATTATCAAGTATATCCCATGTATATATTATCAGGTATATCCCATGTATATATTATCAAGTATATCCCATGTATATATTATCAAGTATATCCCATGTATATATTATCAGGTATATCCCATGTGTATATTATCAGGTATATCCCATGTATATATTATCAAGTATATCCCATGTATATATTATCAGGTATATCCCATGTATATATTATCAAGTATATCCCATGTATATATTATCAAGTATATCCCATGTATATATTATCAGGTATATCCCATGTATATATTATCAGGTATATCCCATGTATATATTATCAAGTATATCCCATGTATATATTATCAGGTATATCCCATGTATATATTATCAAGTATATCCCATGTATATATTATCAAGTATATCCCATGTATATATTATCAAGTATATCCCATGTATATATTATCAAGTATATCCCATGTATATATTATCAAGTATATCCCATGTATATATTATCAAGTATATCCCATGTATATATTATCAGGTATATCCCATGTATATATTATCAGGTGTATCCCATGTATATATTATCAGGTATATCCCATGTATACATAATCATGTCTTATGTATATATTATCACTTATCTCCCACGTATTTAACAATAATGTATATATAATCAAGTATCTCCCATGTACATATTATCAAGTACCTCCCATGTATATATAATATCAAGTATCTCCCATGTATATATTATCAGGTACAAGGGCAGTACAGTTTTCACCATAGGAGTACAAGTGGTGTACACTTTTCATTATGAGAGTACAAGTAGAGTACATATTTTCTCCTCTTGTGAGTGTACTAATTATCTAATCTATCACCCTTCTCTTCTATCATGAATTTCTGTTTGTTCTCTAAGCAAGAGATTATTATTATTATTATTATTATTATTATTATTATTATTATTATTATTGTTATTATTATTATTCCTTGAGTCGTTATTAACAAGGTGTTGTCAGTCAGTCAACAGTGTTGTCAGTCAACAGGTTTGTCAGTCACCAGTGTTGTCAGTCACCAGTGTTGTCAGTCACCAGTGTTGTCAGTCACCAAGGTATTGCTCACAGGTTCATCTTAACATACACATGTATATGTATCATCATTCACACATCTGTGACAACAAGCATCAGTAATGTTCTGGTTGTGTCTCCCCTCGAGGACTGGCACCTCCCCAAAGTTTTACAAAATATTTCAAATATCCTTTAAAATTTTCTATATAACACCAAGGTTCCCAAACTTTTCTCTATATAACTCAAATATCCTCAATATTTCCCCTATATAACTCAAATGTCCTTCAAATTAGGTCTCTCAAACAAATTTTGTTCTTTCTCCCATCAGTCATACATTCCAGATTGCTTTGGTCTGGCACTAAAGTATCTTGAGACGGTGGCCCTCCTTCAAGAACAGCGGGGCACTGTGATAGGCCTACTTTCCACCCACCCACCCACACACACACACACACACACACACACACACACATACACACACACACACACACACACACACACACACACACACACACACACACACACACACACACACACACACACACACACACACACACGCACACACACACGTGAGTGTGTGTACCATCACTCACTAAGCCTGCAAGACGTACCATCGTACCATTGTCCTGCCTCACCTCTCCCGGCCTGCGTTAGTATCAACCACACCGACAGTGTCTTCACCTTGTCATGAAGACTGTGTCTTCAGCTTGTCACAAAAACAGTGTCTTCAGCTTGTCACAAAAACAGTGTCTTCAGCTTGTCACAAAAACAGTGTCTTCAGCTTGTCACAAAAACAGTGTCTTCAGCTTGTCACAAAGACAGTATCTTCAGCTTGTCACAAAGGCAGTGTCTTCAGCTTGTCACAAAGGCAGTGTCTTCAGCTTGTCACAAAAACAGTGTCTTCAGCTTGTCACAAAAACAGTGTCTTCAGCTTGTCACAAAAACAGTGTCTTCAGCTTGTCACAAAAACAGTGTCTTCAGCTTGTCACAAAGGCAGTGTCTTCAGCTTGTCACAAAGACAGTATCTTCAGCTTGTCACAAAGGCAGTGTCTTCAGCTTGTCACAAAAACAGTGTCTTCAGCTTGTCACAAAGGCAGTGTCTTCAGCTTGTCACAAAGACAGTGTCTTCAGCTTGTCACAAAGGCAGTGTCTTCAGCTTGTCACAAAAACAGTGTCTTCAGCTTGTCACAAAAACAGTGTCTTCAGCTTGTCACAAAAACAGTGTCTTCAGCTTGTCACAAAAACAGTGTCTTCAGCTTGTCACAAAGGCAGTGTCTTCAGCTTGTCACAAAGACAGTATCTTCAGCTTGTCACAAAGGCAGTGTCTTCAGCTTGTCACAAAAACAGTGTCTTCAGCTTGTCACAAAGGCAGTGTCTTCAGCTTGTCACAAAGACAGTGTCTTCAGCTTGTCACAAAGGCAGTGTCTTCAGCTTGTCACAAAAACAGTGTCTTCAGCTTGTCACAAAGACAGTGTCTTCAGCTTGTCACAAAGACAGTGTCTTCAGTTTGTCACGAAGACCGTGTCTTCAGCTTGTCATAAAGACCGTGTCTTCAGCTTGTCACAAAGACCGTGTCTTCAGCTTGTCATAAAGACCGTGTCTTCAGCTTGTCACAAAGACCGTGTCTTCAGCTTGTCATAAAGACCGTGTCTTCAGCTTGTCACAAAGACCGTGTCTTCAGCTTGTCACGAAGACCGTGTCTTCAGCTTGTCACAAAGACCGTGTCTTCAGCTTGTCATAAAGACCGTGTCTTCAGCTTGTCACAAAGACCGTGTCTTCAGCTTGTCATAAAGACCGTGTCTTCAGCTTGTCACAAAGACCGTGTCTTCAGCTTGTCATAAAGACCGTGTCTTCAGCTTGTCACAAAGACCGTGTCTTCAGCTTGTCATAAAGACCGTGTCTTCAGCTTGTCACAAAGACCGTGTCTTCAGCTTGTCATAAAGACCGTGTCTTCAGCTTGTCACAAAGACCGTGTCTTCAGCTTGTGAGAAAGACAGTCTTCAGCACAAAGGTTGGAGAAGAGTGTGTGCGAGGCGAGGCAGACAGACTAACCTGGTAGACAACACTACACACGTCTGCCTCACCAGACAGTGTACGTCACACTGCCAGCAGTGGCAGGAGCTGGCCAGGGAGGCATGGGAAGGCGTGCAGAGAATGGGGGAGCGTGGAGGAAGTGGGCGGGGATGGAGAGGGCGTGGAGGAGGGATTGGGCGTGGAGGGTATGGGCGGGGATGGAGTGAGGGGGCGCGGTCCAGCTGGTAGACACACAGGTGGTGGAGGTGAGTTTAGTGATAAAGTCACACCAGCTGACCTATACCATCACCTCCTCCTCCTCTACCAGCAACACGCAGGCGGCCAAGCGCCCCCCCCCACTACAATCATAACACCAAACCTCCCTCACTACCACACCACCCTCATTACCACAGTCAACGTGTCATTAACACTGGTATTCTCTCACAGTCAAGGTGTCATTAACACTGGTATTCTACCACAGTCAAGGTGTCATTAACACTGGTATTCTCCCACAGTCAAGGTGTCATTAACATTAGTATTCTCCCACAGTCAAGGTGTCAATAAGACTGGTATTCTACCACAGTCAAGGTGTCATTAACACTGGTATTCTCCCACAGTCAAGGTGTCATTAACATTAGTATTCTCCCACAGTCAAGGTGTCAATAAGACTGGTATTCTCCCAGTCAAGGTGTCATTAACACTGGTATTCTCCCACAGTCAAGGTGTCATTAACACTGGTATTCTCCCAGTCAAGGTGTCAATAACACTGGTATTCTCCCACAGTCAAGGTGTCAATAAGACTGGTATTCTCCCACAGTCAAGGTGTCATTAACACTGGAATTCTCCCAGTCAAGGTGTCATTAACACTAGTATTCTCCCACAGTCAAGGTGTCATTAACACTGGTATTTTCCCACAGTCAAGGTGTCATTAACACTGGTATTCTCCCACAGTCAAGGTGCCATTAACACTAGTATTCTCCCTGTCAAGGTGTCATTAACACTGGTATTCTCCTACAGTCAAGGTGTCATTAACACTTGTATTCTCCCACAGTCAAGGTGTCATTAACACTGGTATTCTCCCACAGTCAAGGTGCCATTAACACTGGTATTCTCCCAGTCAAGATGTCATTAACACTGGTATTCTCCCACAGTCAAGGTGCCATTAACACTGGTATTCTCCCAGTCAAGGTGTCATTAACACTGGTATTCTCCCACAGTCAAGGTGTCATTAACACTGGTATTCTCCCACAGTCAAGGTGTCATTAACACTGGTATTCTCCCAGTCAAGGTGTCAATAACACTGGTATTCTCCCACAGTCAAGGTGTCAATAAGACTGGTATTCTCCCACAGTCAAGGTGTCATTAACACTGGTATTCTCCCAGTCAAGGTGTCATTAACACTAGTATTCTCCCACAGTCAAGGTGTCATTAACACTGGTATTTTCCCACAGTCAAGGTGTCATTAACACTGGTATTCTCCCACAGTCAAGGTGCCATTAACACTAGTATTCTCCCTGTCAAGGTGTCATTAACACTGGTATTCTCCTACAGTCAAGGTGTCATTAACACTTGTATTCTCCCACAGTCAAGGTGTCATTAACACTGGTATTCTCCCACAGTCAAGGTGCCATTAACACTGGTATTCTCCCAGTCAAGGTGTCATTAACACTGGTATTCTCCCACAGTCAAGGTGCCATTAACACTGGTATTCTCCCAGTCAAGGTGTCATTAACACTGGTATTCTCCCACAGTCAAGGTGTCATTAACACTGGTATTCTCCCACAGTCAAGGTGTCATTAACACTGGTATTCTCCTACAGTCAAGTGTCATTAACACTGGTATTCTCCCACAGTCAAGTGTCATTAACACTGGTATTCTCCTACAGTCAAGTGTCATTAACACTGGTATTCTCCCACAGTCAAGTGTCATTAACACTGGTATTCTCCCACAGTCAAGTGTCATTAACACTGGTATTCTCCCACAGTCAAGTATCATTAACACTGGTATTCTCCCACAGTCAAGTGTCATTAACACTGGTATTCTCCCACAGTCAAGGTGTCATTAACACTGGTTTTCTCCCACAGTCAAGTGTCATTAACACTGGTATTCTCCCACAGTCAAGGTGTCATTAACACTGGTATTCTCCCACAGTCAAGTGTCATTAACACTGGTATTCTCCCACAGTCAAGGTGTCATTAACACTGGTATTCTCCCACAGTCAAGTGTCATTAACACTGGTATTCTCCCACAGTCAAGGTGTCATTAACACTGGTATTCTCCCACAGTCAAGGTGTCATTAACACTGGTATTCTCCCACAGTCAAGGTGTCATTAACACTGGTATTTTCCCACAGTCAAGTGTCATTAACACTGGTATTCTCCCACAGTCAAGGTGTCATTAACACTGGTATTCTCCCACAGTCAAGTGTCATTAACACTGGTATTCTCCCACAGTCAAGGTGTCATTAACACTGGTATTCTCCCACAGTCAAGTGTCATTAACACTGGTATTCTCCCACAGTCAAGGTGTCATTAACACTGGTATTCTCCCACAGTCAAGGTGTCATTAACACTGGTATTCTCCCACAGTCAAGGTGTCATTAACACTGGTATTCTCCCACAGTCAAGTGTCATTAACACTGGTATTCTCCCACAGTCAAGGTGTCATTAACACTGGTATTCTCCCACAGTCAAGGTGTCATTAACACTGGTATTCTCCCACAGTCACTGCTATGTTTCCCGTGTACATGGGTAAACAATTAAGAAAAATTTTTAACGTTAGTTTTGAAGGGTGAACCATCAAGGTTAAGACTACACTATCTCTCACTGTGAGAGAGACAACCTCAGCAGTCAATGTTATGGTACTTCTTGCGCCAGGCAGCCGGGTGCCGGCAGCCTGGTAGGGAGGTACGACACGCTCCCCGTCACTGGATCTTTCCCTTCAAGAACTCTTGATCCAAGGACCTGGAGCTATACTACTTTTCCTCGGATCACACCTGATTATGTCCCACGGGTTTAGTGCTTCCCCAGGAATAATAATATATCTGAACTCGAGTGTAATGAGCCCACGCGCGTACCCCCTCCTCCCTCCCCTCACAGTTTTCCCGTTTAGCTAATATTTTAAATCAATATATGGGAAAAATTGAATGAGTATTGGAGGTGTGTTGTGTGAGTGTTGTAGTGTTGTATGAGTGAGTGTTGTAGTGTTGTATGAGTGAGTGTTGTAGTGTTGTATAAGTATTGTTGTTGTGGCAGTGTACAGGTTGTGGACGAGGTCCTCAAGCACCAACCAAGTATATATTATGACGTATGTCTCCTACGTTCCAGCGACTATATATGTATTTACGAGTGTTGGAAGTAAATGATCCGTGCAGCTGCTCCTTCACTATTTTGTGTAAGTGTGACTTTGTAAATGGTGCAACTGGGACCGAAACGTCTTGGTAAGCTCCTCTCTCTCCTGTGTGCGGCTTATTAGTGGAGTGTTCCAGGAAACTGGAGGATGAGATGGAGGAAGAACTGGAGGGTGAGATGGAGGAAGACCTGGAGGGTGAGATGGAGGAAGAACTGGAGGGTGAGATGGAGGAAGAACTGGAGGGTGAGATGGAGGAAGACCTGGAGGGAGAGATGGAGGAAGAACTGGAGGGTGAGATGGAGGAAGAACTGGAGGGTGAGATGGAGGAAGACCTGGAGGGTGAGATGGAGGAAGAACTGGAGGGTGAGATGGAGGAAGACCTGCAGGGTGAGATGGAGGAAGAACTGGAGGGTGAGATGGAGGAAGAACTGGAGGGTGAGATGGAGGAAGAACTGGAGGGAGAGATGGAGAAAGAACTGGAGGGAGAGATGGAGGAAGACCTGGAGGGTGAGATGGAGGAAGAACTGGAGGGTGAGATGGAGGAAGAACTGTAGGGAGAGATGGAGAAAGAACTGGAGGGATAGGTGGAGGAAGACCTGGAGGGTGAGATGGAGGAAGAACTGGAGGGTGAGATGGAGGAAGAACTGGAGGGAGAGATGGAGGAAGAACTGGAGGGTGAGATGGAGGAAGAACTGGAGGGAGAGATGGAGGAAGAACTGGAGGGTGAGATGGAGGAAGAACTGGAGGGTGAGATGGAGGAAGAACTAGAGGGTGAGATGGAGGAAGAACTGGAGGGTGAGATGGAGGAAGAACTGGAGAGAGATGGAGGAAGAAGGAAGGACAAAAAGGGTGGAAATGAGAATAGGAAGAGAGAGTTTGGAAGGGAGGGAGAAGATAATGGAACAGAATAAAAAAAAGATTGAGAGGAAGAAAGATTGTGAGGGAGAGAAGGATTGTGAGGGAGAGAAGGATTGTGAGGGAGAGAAGGATTGTGAGGGAGAGAAGGATTGTGAGGGAGAGAAGGATTGTGAGGGAGAGAAGGATTGTGAGGGAGAGAAGGATTGTGAGGGAGAAAAGGATTGTGAGAGAGAGAATGATTTTGAGAGGGAGAGAAGGATTGTGAGAGGGAAAAAAGGGAGAGAAAGAGAAGGTGAGAGACGGAAAACAAAAACAAAAGATGAAGACCAAGAAATATTACATTGGAAATTTAATAAAGAAAATTCGAGAGAGAGAGAGAGAGAGAGAGAGAGAGAGAGAGAGAGAGAGAGAGAGAGAGAGAGAGAGAGAGAGAGAGAGAGAGAGAGAGAGATGGAAGGAAGAGAGAGGGAGGGAGAGAGGGAGGTTGTGGGGAGAGAATGAGAGGGAGGGAGGGAGGGAGGGTGGGAGAGGGGGAGAGTGGGGGAGGGCGTGAAGAGAGAGGGAGAGTGGGGGTGCAGAGAGAGGGAGAGTGGGGGTGCAGAGAGAGAGAGTGGGGTGCAGAGAGAGAGAGAGAGAGAGAGTGGGGGTGCAGAGAGAGGGAGAGTGGGGTGCAGAGAGAGAGGGAGAGTGGGGGTGCAGAGAGAGGGAGAGTGGGGGTGCAGAGAGAGGGAGAGTGGGGTGCAGAGAGAGAGAGAGAGTGGGGTGCAGAGAGAGAGTGTGGGGGTGCAGACAGAGGGAGAGTGGGGTGCAGAGAGAGAGGGAGAGTGGGGGTGCAGAGAGAGGGAGAGTGGGGTGCAGAGAGAGAGTGGGGTGCAGAGAGAGAGAGGGAGAGTGGGGGTGCAGAGAGGGAGAGTGGGGTGCAGAGAGAGAGAGAGTGGGGGTGCAGACAGTGTCGGACACTAAACATCTGACTGATAGATTTACCTTAAATATTTCAAATGACCTTTTAGCACGGGAACCATTGTCTGCCTCCACTGTTGTTACTACCACCACTACTACTACCACCACCACTACTACCACCACCACCACTACTACCACCACCAGGCTGGAATACTGCTGTACATTAACATCCCCATTCAAGGCAGGTGAAATTGCAGAGCTAGAGAATGTACAGAGAACCTTTACTGCACGTATAAGTTCCATCAAACACCTTAACTACTGGGAGCGCCTGGAAGCACTTGACTTGTACTCACTAGAGCGCAGGCGAGAGATATATAACATAATCTACACCTGGAAGATTCTGGAGGGACTGGTTCCTAATATGCACACAGCAATCACTCCATACGAAAGCTAAAGACTTGGCAGGAGATGCAACATACCCCCAGTGAAAAGTAGGAGCGTCACTGATACACTAAGAGAAAACACAATAAGTGTCCGGGGCCCAAGACTGTTCAACAGCCTCCCACCAGCAATAAGGGGCATTACGGGAAGACCCCTGGTTGTCTTCAAGAGGGAGCTGGACAGATACCTAAAGACGGTGCCGGATCAGCCGGGCTGTGGTTCGTACGTTGGATTGCGTGCGGCCAGCAGTAACAGCCTCGTTGATCAGACCCTGATCCACGGGAGGCCTGGTCGTGGACCGGGCCGCGGGGGCGTTGATCCCCGGAATGCCCTCCAGGTAGACTCCAGGTAGGTAGACCACTACTACCACTACCATCACCACCACCATCACCACTACCACTACCACCCCTACCTGCCCTACCACCACTACAACAACCACTACGACCATACAACCACCACCACTACGCACAATGTATATACATGTCTTGACACACAACAAGTCAGGTATCTACTGTAACCACTGAGACAATGGTTACATGAACCACATCACCTGTATAATACCCAGCCATCCTAACCCCAATGATTATATCTCCTCGAAGGCAGAAAATGGTCTCATTTTTTCCTTCAACTTTCGTTATTTCTTTCATAGCACGAGGTACGTCACTTTGACTTTCACTGGTCCAAGACCGACCGAAACGTCGTAAGTTCCTCTCTCCTGTGTGCGGGTTAACTGAGTATTGTTCCAGTCACGGTATTGTGCCTTTTTTCTCTCTCCTTTAATATACACTATGTATGATAATTGTACTTATGTCTTCCTATGTCTCAATAAATTTAACACCTCATCCCATCACCATCAACTTTTCAACGCTGGTGTACGGTAACTAGGCCCAAATTCTTGGAACACCCAGCATGTGCAGGTGTCTAGTGACCAATGTTACTGAAGCCATTCCCAGTATTCTACAATGGTTCTGATGACGTTAAAGACCCTCAGTAGAGGAGTTTTAAAAGGTTGAAACATTTGCCTTTGTGAAATTCCTACGTATAGAAACACATCTGCCAATTTTACTTGTGCAACAGAGCGAAATTTTATTTATAAAACTTACAATTTTGGCTTAAATAGCAAGTCTCTTCTTGCCGAATAAGGCAAGCGAAAATTTGTGCATGCAATAATTTCGCTAATAATTAGGCTAAATTAAATTGCGCTTGTTATAATAAGGTTAGGTAAGTTTTCCGAGATTCTTTTGGTACAAAATTATTAATTTTTATATTAACATATATGAAAAAATATATCTTTAAACGTACAAGAGAAAATTTTAAGAGTTAATTTTAAATGAGTTCTTACTAGCTGAACAGTTTTATCTATTCAGGTAATCAGTCCCTCAGCCAGGGCTGAGGGACTGATTACCTTATCTTTTTATATAGATTTCTCAACAGTAGGTCCTTGTATTGATTAAGTCACTAGTTGGCGAAACGTCTACAATTGAAGATACCCAGATGTTGCACATGTATCTAATTCTAGGTGAGGTTTGTCAGGAAACAGGACAAGTGTTTCCTGACGCGGGTCTTAATCTTATGATGACCCGCAGCTGGAGCTTCTGGTTATCTGACCGAGACCTTCCACTGGCTTACTCCTCCACACCTTTAAAAATTATAAAATTAGATTCATAATATAAGGGAGAGAGGAAGAGAGAGAAGTATGCAAGGAAGGAAGGAGGAAAGAGGAGAAGGAAGAGTGGAAAGAGGGGAAGGGAGGGAGGGTATAACCCAACATAGAAAAAAACAAACGAGAGGAAACTAGCAACAACTACAGTAACAATATGAGAGAGAGGAGGGTAGAGATGACCAACCGTTGTCAGTGACGTGATAACACTGTTGTCAGTGACGTGATAACACTGTTGTCAGTGACGTGATAACACTGTTCTCGGTGACATGATCACACTGTTGTCAGTGACGTGATAACACTGTTGTCAGTGACGTGATAACACTGTTGTCAGTGACGTGATAACACTGTTGTCAGTGACGTGATAACACTGTTGTCAGTGACGTGATAACACTGCTGTCAGTGGCATGATCACACTGTTGTCAGTGACGTGATAACACTGTTGTCAGTGGTATGATCACACTGCTGTCAGTGACATGATCACACTGTTGTCAGTGGCATGATTACACTGCTGTCAGTGGCATGATCACACTGTTGTCAGTGGCATGATAACACTGCTGTCAGTGACATGATCACACTGTTGTCAGTGGCATGATTACACTGCTGTCAGTGGCATGATCACACTGTTGTCAGTGACATGATCACACTGTTGTCAGTGGTATGATCACAATGCTGTCAGTGGCATGATCACACTGTTGTCAGTGACATGATCACACTGTTGTCAGTGGTATGATCACACTGTTGTCAGTGACATGATCACACTGTTGTCAGTGGCATGATTACACTGCTGTCAGTGGCATGATCACACTGTTGTCAGTGACATGATCACACTGTTGTCAGTGGTATGATCACACTGCTGTCAGTGGCATGATCACACTGTTGTCAGTGGTATGATCACACTGCTGTCAGTGGCATGATCACACTGTTGTCAGTGGTATGATCACACTGCTGTCAGTGGTATGATCACACTGCTGTCAGTGGCATGATCACACTGTTGTCAGTGGTATGATCACACTGTTGTCAGTGACATGATCACACTGTTGTCAGTGACATGATCACATTGTTGTCAGTGGTATGATCACACTGCTGTCAGTGGCATGATCACGCTGTTGTCAGTGACATGATCACACTGTTGTCAGTGGTATGATCACACTGTAGTCAGTGACATGATCACACTGTTGTCATTGGTATGATCACACTGTTGTCAGTGACATGATCACACTGTTGTCAGTGACATGATCACACTGTTGTCAGTGGTATGATCACACTGTAGTCAGTGACATGATCACACTGTTGTCAGTGGCATGATTACACTGCTGTCAGTGGCATGATCACACTGTTGTCAGTGACATGATCACACTGTTGTCAGTGGTATGATCACACTGTAGTCAGTGACATGATCACACTGTTGTCAGTGACATGATCACACTATTGTCGGTGACATGATCACAGTTGTCAGTGGTATGATCACACTAGTCAGTGACATGATCACACTTGTCAGTGACATGATCACACTGTTGTCAGTGGCATGATCACACTGTAGTCAGTGACATGACCAGAAAGATGAAATCATTCGGAAAGACAGGTGGATCGTGGTACAGGTGGTAGTTTCTTTGCCCACACACACACGGGTCGTGCCTTAATTACCTTGACAAGCGTGAACGGTGTTTGCTTCCTCCATGTCCTCGCCAAACAGTAAAAAACACGTGTAAACGAAACTCAAGAGGCACCTGGTCCAGCGGTTAGCGCACTGGCCTGTGATTTTGGAGGACTCGCTCGCTATGGGTTCGATCTCCAACACGTTCTGTGGTTTATCTTCGTCTAAGTCGCTCCACTTCTCAACTACTCTCAGGCTGAAGAATTACTTCCTAACATCCTTGTGGCTCGTATGTCCTAAATTCCAGTTATATCTCTTGGTCCTCCATCCTCTTCTCTCAGTCTATTCCCGCAGCACCTGCAGTGTGACCTGCAGCACCTGAAGTGTGACCTACAGCATCTGTAGTTTGACCTGCAACACCTGCAGTGTGACCTGCAGCACCTGAAGTGTGACCTACAGCATCT
>NC_091333.1:1873621-1933621 GCF_038502225.1 Cherax quadricarinatus
CACACAGACACACACACACACACACACACACACACACATACACACACACGCACACACACGCACACACACACACAAATACACACACACGCACACACACACACACACACACACACACATACACACACACACACATACACACACACACACACACACACACACACACACACACACACACACACACACACACACACACACACACACACACACACACATACACACACACACACACACACACACACACACACACACACACACACACACACACACACACACACACACACACACACACACACACACACACACACACACACACACACACACACACACACACACACACACACACACACACACACACACACACACACACACACACACACATACACACACACACACACACACACACACACACACACACACACACACACACACACACACACACACACACACACACACACACACACACACACAACACATACACACACAGGTGTAGTGAGAGACGCACCTGGCAGCAATCTGCTTACGACGTTCCTCCTTGTACCTCTGTATCCTCTCTCTCCTCTCGATCTCTGCTCTCTCAGACTCTGAGAGATCATTGTGAGACCCACCACCAGCACCACCACCACCAGCACCGCCACCACCACTACCACTACTGTTGTGCTGCACCATCCTGCTGTTGTTGCTACTACTGTTGCTGCTGCTGTTGCTCCTGCGGTCAACAATAAAGTTACCAATTAGCCAAATTCTCAGGTATAAACAAAACTTTAATACTTAAAAGTAAGGACTAAAATAAAAGTTGTGAGAAGTGAGACTAATAAAGTCAATCTTACTCTCGGAAAAGAATTACTGAAGCAGAGTTTACACTACAAGTTTACACGTTAAAGCAAGTTGCAAAAGTATATTTTGGTCACATGATCTCTGCCATGACAGCAACACTGTCATGAGGTAAGAAAACTGTCCTTAACGTTTTAAATGGAACGTCTACACGTAGTGACATACACATCACTTCAGAATGTATATATATATATACTGGTGATGCTAGTGCATACACATCAAGAAATATACACTCTTCAGAATAAATACAAAATACACTAACTATACTGACAATGATTGCAGTGTAAGGGCGAAATATACAGTAGTATTCAGTTTTATCTTTCCTTGTGTTGTCTACATGTGGTCAGGGACGGATCTACTATGAAACTGATAAAGCTTAAGCTTCAGGGCCCCTAATCCCGGAGGGGCCCCAGAAGCCACTTTAGTCCACAATGCTTAAAAAATTTGGGTCTACTGTATGAGTGGTTACAAAGGGGCTGCCCATTAGAGTTCAAGCTTCAGGAACCCAAAAATATAGATCCGCCAGTGCTCGTAGGGTTGTTTTGTTTACACTGTGTTATAGAGACCTTGTGTATACCTCACCGTACACCAGCTCTCAGGAGGAAAACATTACTAGGACGTGATGAATGGTTTTGAAAACCGTCAAGTTGAAGAACTGAGACACTTATGCTACACATGGGAATCTTTATTGAAGAAACGTTTCGCCACACAGTGGCTTCATCAGTCCAATACAAAGTATAAATGGGTAAGAAGAGGAGAAGTTTGAGGTAATCAGTCCCTCAACCTGGAATCGATATGTTCAGTCCATCACTCTTGTAGGAAGTACAGCATAGTGCCAGAGAGGTGACTTATATACTGCGGTCAGATGAGTTGAAGCAGGAGGAGGCGGGATCACAGTGGGACCTGCCACTGCCACTAGTGTTAAGTAGGTCGTCGTCCAAAGGTTGGGTAAGCGTTGAAGTATTTGTACCAAGATCCCATGTATTGGACTAATGAAGCCACTGTGTGGCGAAACGTTTCTTCAATAAAGATTCCCATGTGTTGCATAAGTGTCTCAACTCTTCGACATTACTAGGACGTTTGAGTCAGTACTGAACTACTATCAGGTCACAACTGAGTGAGCAAAACAGAGAAAGTTATTCGCCTAAGTGCCAATTTCTGGTAAACTGTTGACGGTAATGTCACATTATATACATGTCGTGCCGAATAGATAAAACTTGCGATTTTGGCTTAAATAGCAACGCTCTTCTTGCCGAATAAAGAAAGCGAAAATTTGTTTATGTAATAATTTCGCAAAAAATAATTCTGGACCAAACGAAAATATATATTTCATTGTGTCTGTTTATTATCAAATTATTGTAAACTTATCTAAAATATATTTAGTTGGATTAGACTAAATTAAATTACACTTGTTATAATAAGGTCAGGTAAGTTTTCTAAGGTTGTTTTGGCACAAAATTATTAATTTTTACATTAACATAAATGAAAAAATATATCTTTAAACGTATAAGAGAAAAATTCAGAAAGGACTTAATTTTAAATGAGTTCTTGCTAAGTGACCAGTTTTACCTATTCAACACGACATTATATATATATATATATATATATATATATATATATATATATATATATATATATATATATATATATATATATATATATATATTATTCTTTATATATATTTACCTTATTTTCTTTTCAGGTGAGGCTGATCGTTCATCTGGTCTTCTTTCTCTCCTTTCCTCTTCCTTCCTCTGTTTCTCTGGAGTTTGTCGCTTCTCTTTTTCTTCACTTCGTCGCTTCTCCCGTTCAACGCTCTTCCTCTTTTCGCGTTCTATATTCTTCTTCCTCTCTCTCTCCTGGTGTTTCCTCTTCTCTCTCTCTTCGCTCTTCCTTCTCTCGCGATCTTCCAGAGACTTTCTCTTCTCGCGTTCCACTAATTTCTTCTCCACGCTTCCCTGCGTCTTCTCTCTCGCCTCTCTCTCCCTCTCGTTAATTTTCAATCTATCATATTCGATTTTTCTATCGTTGCTTTCCCTCTCTCTCAGTTTACTTGGGTCCTTCTCACCCTTGGGTCTGCGCCTTTCTCCCTCACTCTTTCTCCTCTCCCTCTCCTTCTCTGCCTCACTCCTCCTCCTCCTCCTCTCCCTCGCTTCCTCACCTTCGGTCCTCTGCGCCTCCCTCACCGGCGACCCTCCTGTAACACAATAAACACAAAGTTAACGTAAAACTTTTAACGCAATAATCAGAAGGAGAAAGAGTCGAACTTTATCTGTGAAAGTTGAGAGAGAGAGAGAGAGAGAGAGAGAGAGAGAGAGAGAGAGAGAGAGAGAGAGAGAGAGAGAGAGAGAGAGAGAGAGAGAGAGAGAGAGAGAGAGAGAGATTAATATACCCCAAACTATAATAACCTGAATGCGAGAGTGAGGCAACACACACACACACACACACACAGGAGGCAGGAACCATACATAGCTTTAAGATGAGGTATGATAAAGTTCATGGAGCAAGGAGAGAGGACCTAGTAGCACTCAGTGAAGAGGCGGGGCCAGGAGCTGAGTCTCGACCACTGCAACCACAATTAGGCGAGTACACACACACACACAATGTGGACAGAGACAGGATGTTCCAGAGATGCGACACAGCAACAAGGGGGTCACAGTTGAAAGTTGAAGACTCAGATGAATCACAGGGATGTTAGGAAGTATTTCTTCAGTCACAGAGTTGTCAGGAAGTGGAAATGCCTGGGAAGTGATGTAGTGGAGGCAGGATCCATACATAGCTTTAAGAAGAGGTATGATAAAGCTCATGGAGCAGGAAGAGTGACCCAGTAGCGACCAGTGAAGAGGCGGAGCCAGGAGCTATGAATCGACCCCTGAAACCACAACTAAGTGAGTACAACTAGGCGAGTACACACACACACACACACACACACACACTTGACAGGGTAAACTCTTGTAAACCAAAGAATGACGGCTTCATCACCAAGGTAAACCAGGGGAAACTTAACTAATACTTGATGTTTTGATAAGATATCATGGTAAATTAAAACTTACGAACAGCAACGTGTAAAAAAACTGACAGTATCATTGTACAATGTCTTCGTAAAATATGTCTTCATAAAACATGTCTAAAAATGTCTCCATAAAACATGTCTGAAACATGTCTTCATGAAACATGTCTTAACGAAGATCACACAGGCAGAACGAAGGATGACTTCACAGAAGGAAGACAGCTGCTACACTATTAAATTAATAGCAAATATCACACCCTGAGACTCCGTGGATAAATTCCTGTCACGGGTGAAACGTTGGGCATGTTATCTTACACCTGCTGCCACTGTCACCTAGCAATAAGTAGGTACGTGGGTGTTACACCTGCTGCTCCTGTTCACTTAGCAGTAAGTAGGTACCTGGGTGTTACTCACCTTACACTGCTGCCCCTGTTCGCCTGGCAGTAAGTAGGTACCTGGGTGATAAATTAGACACATGTGCAACTCTTGGGTATCTTTATTGAGGAAACGTTTCGCCACACAGTGGCTTCATCAGTCCATACAAAGGAGAATCTTGAAGAACAGGAGGAGAATGAGGTAATCAGTCCCTCAACCTTGAGTCGATGTGGTCAGTCCATCAATCTTGACCACATCGACTCAAGGTTGAGGGACTGATTACCTCATTCTCCTCCTGTTCTTCAAGATTCTCCTTTGTATGGACTGATGAAGCCACTGTGTGGCGAAACGTTTCCTCAATAAAGATACCCAAGAGTTGCACATGTGTCTAATTTATCAACATGTCGGTTCTCTGAACCATTCATTTACAAAGGTACCTGGGTGTTAGCCACCTTACACCTGCTGCCTCTGTTCACCTAGCAGTAAGTCCGTAGGTACCTGGGTATTACCTTACACCTGCTGCTCCTATTCACCTAGCAGTAAGTACCTGGCTTCCGCCATCCAGTAGCTTTATCAATACAACTTCTAGGACATAATTGGAAGACGGTAGAACTAGATACAGAAGATGGGGTAATCAGTCCCTCAGCCTTGGAGTTGGTGTGAAGAACACCGTGGTTGTGAAGAATCTGGAGCACAGGTAAGAAGGCTGGCGCTTATATACTGGCGTCAGGTGGAAAAGAAAACGTCTATATTACACATTACACATATAACTTGTCAGACACTGGAACATCACGGAATCTTGGTTCAGAGGACATCTACGTGACCTTCATTACTACTAACCCGTCCCTTGGGTATGACCTACTTCCACTGGGGAATCCAACCTACCAGTGACAATGCCTTCGTCTACTACCCGTCCCCTTTCCACCTGACGCCAGTATATAAGCGCCAGTCTCCTTGCCTGTGCTTGGGACATATTTCCATGAGACACCTGTTGTCCCTGTTCACCCATTAGTATAAAATGGGCACCTGGGTGCTAGTCGATAGGTGTGGGTCGCATCCTGGGACAAAACTGACCCAATTTGCGGGAAATGCTCTGCATAACAAGAAGTTTTCTATATAATAGTATGTCACTGACGTCAGCTATGGTCTGTATACCTTGTACATGTACGTACTTGTACATGCACTTGTACAAATAAAGATATTATATTATTATTATTAACCAAACAATTTTTATCCTAAGCAATTTACACACATGTTACTATGTATGATAATTGTTATCACCTAAGTTGTGTAACTGTATTTATGTGTATTTAACTGTATTTAGTTATGTATTTATGTGTACTTGTACTTAAATAAACTCACTAAGCAAGTTACCCCGCGCCACTGAGTCGTTTTCTCTGTTAAAGTTGTGTTCTAATCCACGTTTTCTTTACCCACAGGTTTAAGGTACTATGATAAAGCTGCTTCTGGTTATAATAATAATAATAATAATAATAATAATAATAATAATAATAATAATAATAATAATAATAATAATAATAATAATAATAATAATAATAATAACAATAATAATAATAATAATAATAATCTTTATTTCTATAAATACATGATATAACTTATAGACCTATCTGACATCAATGACATAATAATAATAATAATCATAATAGTAATTATTATTATTATTATTATTATTATTACATCGACACCATGCCTAACCCTTCTAGGGCAGGGTAGGTGCCTGAGCCCGAGCTTTTAGCTCATAAGACTGTCATTCCCATTACCCCCCTTGGGGCGGGGATGGCAGACCAGAGAGGCCTAGCTTGTGGCTAGGCCTGGGGACAGTTGGTCCCAAAGATGAGGAGGTACTTGTGCCTCCTCCCATGGGAGACTTAGGTCTCAGACACTCCCTAAAGAGGGAGTCAAGGCCGGGCCACCACTTGGAGAAGGCCCGGGCCGGGAGAATACCGGCGAATCTTTAATAATAATAAAATAATAATATTATTACTACTACTACAAGTACTTGATACAACGAACACATCATAACTGACATCAGTCACATACTATACAGAAAGCCCTTTGTTATGCACAGTATTTCGGGCAAACTAGGTTAATTTTGTTCCCAGGATGCGACCCACACCAGGTACCCATTTACTGCTAGGTAAACATGGGGTCGAACCACGAACACTCAAGTGTGTGAGCTGAGCGCCCTACCATACCTAGAGACTTCCACAATCATGGCATCATCCTTGAAGGGTGAGACTTGTGTAGAGTAGCAGGTATTGTCAACCAGTATGGTAGTATAGGGCAGCAGGTATTGTCAACCAGTATGGTAGTGTAGGGCAGCAGGTATTGTCAACCAGTATGGTAGTGTAGGGCAGCAGGTATTGTCAACCAGTATGGTACAGTAGGGTAGCAGGTATTGTCAACCAGTATGGTAGTGTAGGGTAGCAGGTATTGTCAACCAGTATGGTAGTGTAGGGTAGCAGGTATTGTCAACCAGTATGGTAGAGTAGGGTAGCAGGTATTGTCAACCAGTATGGTAGTATAGGGCAGCAGGTATTGTCAACCAGTATGGTAGTGTAGGGCAGCAGGTATTGTCAACCAGTATGGTAGTATAGGGCAGCAGGTATTGTCAACCAGTATGGTAGTATAGGGCAGCAGGTATTGTCAACCAGTATGGTAGTGTAGGGCAGCAGGTATTGTCAACCAGTATGGTAGTGTAGGGCAGCAGGTATTGTCAACCAGTATGGTAGTGTAGGGCAGCAGGTATTGTCAACCAGTATGGTACAGTAGGGTAGCAGGTATTGTCAACCAGTATGGTAGTGTAGGGTAGCAGGTATTGTCAACCAGTATGGTAGTGTAGGGTAGCAGGCATTGTCAACCAGTATGGTAGAGTAGGGTAGCAGGTATTGTCAACCAGTATGGTAGTGTAGGGTAGCAGGTATTGTCAACCAGTATGGTAGTGTAGGGTAGCAGGTATTGTCAACCAGTATGGTAGAGTAGGGTAGCAGGTATTGTCAACCAGTATGGTAGAGTAGGGTAGCAGGTATTGTCAACCAGTATGGTAGAGTAAGGTAGCAGGTATTGTCAACCAGTATGGTAGAGTAGGGTAGCAGGTATTGTCAACCAGTATGGTAGTGTAGGGTAGCAGGTATTGTCAACCAGTATGGTAGTGTAGGGTAGCAGGTATTGTCAACCAGTATGGTAGTGTAGGGTAGCAGGTATTATCAACCAGTATGGTAGTGTAGGGTAGCAGGTATTGTCAACCAGTATGGTAATGTAAGATGAGCGACCAGTACCTGAACGACCCCTGTCTGGACTCCTGCCTGGACGACCCTCGCCTGAACGACCCTCGCCTGAAAGACCCTCGCCTGAACAACCCTCGCCTGAACAACCCTCGCCTGAACGACCCTTGCCTGAACGACCCTCGCCTGAACGACCCTCGCCTGAACCCTCGCCTGAACGACCCTCGCCTGAACAACCCTCGCCTGAACGACCCTCGCCTGAACAACCCTCGCCTGAACGACCCTCGCCTGAACGACCCTCGCCTGAACAACCCTCGCCTGAACAACCCTCGCCTGAACAACCCTCGCCTGAACGACCCTCGCCTGAACAACCCTCGCCTGAACAACCCTCGCCTGAACAACCCTCGCCTGAACGACCCTCGCCTGAACAACCCTCGCCTGAACAACCCTCGCCTGAACGACCCTCGCCTGAACAACCCTCTCCTGAACAACCCTCGCCTGAACGACCCTCGCCTGAACAACCCTCGCCTGAACAACCCTCGCCTGAACAACCCTCGCCTGAACAACCCTCGCCTGAACAACCCTCGCCTGAACAACCCTCGCCTGAACAACCCTCGCCTGAACAACCCTCGCCTGAACAACCCTCGCCTGAACGACCCTCGCCTGAACAACCCTCGCCTGAACAACCCTCGCCTGAACAACCCTCGCCTGAACAACCCTCGCCTGAACGACCCTCGCCTGAACAACCCTCGCCTGAACAACCCTCGCCTGAACAACCCTCGCCTGAACAACCCTCGCCTGAACAACCCTCGCCTGAACAACCCTCGCCTGAACAACCCTCGCCTGAACAACCCTCGCCTGAACAACCCTCGCCTGAACAACCCTCGCCTGAACAACCCTCGCCTGAACAACCCTCGCCTGAACAACCCTCGCCTGAACGACCCTCGCCTGAACAACCCTCGCCTGAACAACCCTCGCCTGAACAACCCTCGCCTGAACAACCCTCGCCTGAACGACCCTCGCCTGAACGACCCTCGTCTGAACGACCCTCGCCTGAACGACCCACAGCATCAATTTCTTACGAACTTTCAATAGCGACCTTCCTCAAGACCAGAAGATGAGCGTCTCTCAGCCTCGTAGAATCTGATGAAAGTACTAAGTATCTGGAGAGACTGTCAGCAAGCTCTCAGTCACCACACCGTAGCAGAAAGACCACCCCAAAAAAAGCACATTCATCATCACTCACACTATAGATGTCTTTCTGGGAGTACACGGATGTTATGATTCCACTGATCCTCCGAAATGCGACACTCTTACCTTGCATGCAACGTACTTTCCACCTGCACTGTACTTCCCACCTGCCTTATACTTTCCACCTGCACCGTACTTCCCACCTGCCTTATACTTTCCACCTGCACTGTACTTCCCACCTGCCTTATACTTTCCACCTGCACTGTACTTCCCACCTGCCTTATACTTTCCACCTGCACTGTACTTCCCACCTGCCTTATACTTTCCACCTGCACTGTACTTCCCACCTGCCTTATACTTTCCACCTGCACTGTACTTCCCACCTGCCTTATACTTTCCACCTGCACTGTACTTCCCACCTGCCTTATACTTTCCACCTGCACTGTACTTCCCACCTGCCTTATACTTTCCACCTGCACTGTACTTCCCACCTGCCTTATACTTTCCACCTGCACTGTACTTCCCACCTGCCTTATACTTTCCACCTGCACTGTACTTCCCACCTGCCTTATACTTTCCACCTGCACTGTACTTCCCACCTGCCTTATACTTTCCACCTGCACTGTACTTCCCACCTGCCTTATACTTTCCACCTGCACTGTACTTCCCACCTGCCTTATACTTTCCACCTGCACTGTACTTCCCACCTGCCTTATACTTTCCACCTGCACTGTACTTCCCACCTGCCTTATACTTTCCACCTGCACTGTACTTCCCACCTGCCTTATACTTTCCACCTGCACTGTACTTCCCACCTGCCTTATACTTTCCACCTGCACTGTACTTCCCACCTGCCTTATACTTTCCACCTGCACTGTACTTCCCACCTGCCTTATACTTTCCACCTGCACTGTACTTCCCACCTGCCTTATACTTTCCACCTGCACTGTACTTCCCACCTGCCTTATACTTTCCACCTGCACTGTACTTCCCACCTGCCTTATACTTTCCACCTGCACTGTACTTCCCACCTGCCTTATACTTTCCACCTGCACTGTACTTCCCACCTGCCTTATACTTTCCACCTGCACTGTACTTCCCACCTGCCTTATACTTTCCACCTGCACTGTACTTCCCACCTGCCTTATACTTTCCACCTGCACTGTACGTCCCACCTGCGGAACTAGAATCCGGCTAACCGGTGTCCGCCAGTCCCTTCATAAATGTTATCTTAATCACACTCCAACAGCACGTCAAACCTTCCTCCTCAAGTAACACCTTTCTCCACTCAATCTTCACACTGGTGAAGAGGATGGAGCAGTCTTCAAAAGATTGAAACTATGGAACGTCATAAGCGGAAAGAAACCGGATATCATCACTCCAACTGAAACTAAACTTGAAAAAAATAATCGTGCTGAAAATTTCCAGCCAAGACAGGATTTGCAGCAATGGTTTCAAGTTGGAAAAATTCAGATTCAGAAAGGATATAGGAAAACACTGGTTTGGTAATAGAGTTGTGGATGAGTGGAACAAACTCCCGAGTACAGTTATTGAGGCTAAAACGTTGTGTGGTTTTAAAAATAGGTTAGATAAATACATGAGAGGGTGTGGGTGGGTGTGGGTTGGACCTGACTAGCTTGTGTTGCTGGGTCTGGTGCCGTGTTCCTTCCCCTGAGTGGAGGTGACCAGACTGGGTGGGTCATTGGGCTAATCCGGGGGGTCACATGGACCTGATTCGCATGGGTCAGTAGGCCTGTTGCAGTGTTCCTTCTTTCTTATGTTCTTATGAGTTTGTATTTGATAGAAACTACTCAGTGAGAAGAAAAAGAGTAGGGAGGAAAAGGGGAGGAGGAAAGAAGGAATAGGGAGGATAGAAGGAGGAGGAGGAGTAATATAAGAAAAAGAAACAATAAAAGCTATGGAAAATTAATTTAAGAAAGAGAGAGAGATTTTAGAGAGAATACAAATGAGAGACGGAAATACCTGAGTAAACACAACTAATGAAAGAACTTGAAACAATAAATATTAGACGAGAGCGAGTTAGAAACAGGTATTTTACTTATTAGTAATAAGTAAAGAACAAAAAGACACAATACCGTGACTGGAACAATACACAAATAACCTTCACATAGGAGAGAGGAACTTATGATCGCGATGTTACGGTCCGACTTGGACTATGAACCAGTCACACACAAGCGCAAAAATGGTCCAAGTCGGACGCAAACGTCGTCGTAAGTTTCCTTCTCCTACGTGCAAGTTATTTATCTAAGTAAACTAAATTTTAAGATATAAATACAAAGAATAAAAGAATGACAAGAAAATCAGTGCAGTAGATGAGGACATGTAAGGTAAAGTTTGTCAGGAAACAGGACAAGTGTTTCCTGAAGTGGGTCTTAGTCATATAATGACCTGCAGCTGGAGCTTTTGGTCATCTGACAAAGGCCTTCCACTGGCTTATCCCTCCAGCCCTTTAAAAATTACAGTTATAATTTCAGCCATTAATATACATGAGGGCACGAGAGGTATTTAAAGCAGCAAGAGCCACACTGCAGTGTTTACAAAAGAAGATACTGTAAGTGCGGCGGACTTTAACTCCAAACAAACAGATGAAGAACCGCAGAATATTGAAATAACTGAAGAGGAAGCAAAACAATTACCACGGGATGCTGCTGACCAAGAAAACAACACCAGATGAGACAGCATCTTGGGATTTAGAAAGATGTCCAGAACTGACCTCTCCACTTTGGAATTCTTTTGGGGACTTTACTAGAAGATTTTGCCACCGAAGTGGCTAGTTTATTGTACACTCCATATTCATCCAGTGGAGGGTAGCACAAGAGCATTTGGATACACAAAATACCCCAGAAGAGTTAAGAGGAGTATATCTCCACTGCTGGAGGAAGGGGAGATGTTGTGTCAGGGGAGATGTTGTGACTTAAACACTATATGGGTCAAACAGAGCTTAGGGAATGGCAGGCAATCCTGCTCTATCCAAGGAAGGGGGCCAGCAACTCTAGCTCCTTGAATCAAGAGCCTTTCACCAGTATGAAGGAACCTACCATGAGGGTGAGTATGGGAATGACCAACATGTGATAAATGGTTTAGACAACCCACAACTTGAATAATAAGACACATATACTGCAGCATTTTGGAATCTCCACACACTGGCTTCGTCAGTCCAATACAGAGAAGAACGGTGGAAATAGAGGAATAGTTTGAGGTAATCAGTCCCTCACCTCGGAGTTAATGTGTTGAGTCCATGGACTGAGCACATCGGCTCCAGGCTGAGGGACTGATTACCTCAAACTCCTCCTCTATTTCCACCGTTCTTCTTTTTTGTACTGGACTGAAGAATGCACTGGCTGGCGAAATGTTTCCTCAGTGAAGATTCCAAAATACTGCACATGTGTCTCATTCCTCAATGACCAACATAGCAAGTATCCCTTATCAATACATACTCTCATACAGTGCTTATGTATCATCATGGTAAATAACTTAGTTTAATGTGTGGTTTATACATACCCTTGTGGCGGTGATGGTGGCGAGGGAGAGGCTTGTGTTGCAGCTCATCTTCCTCCCCTGCAACACAAACACAGTATTAACAAGGTGCGTCACGAAATTGCTGGTGTGTGTGTGTGTGTGTGTGTGTGTGAGAGAGAGAGAGAGAGAGAGAGAGAGAGAGAGAGAGAGAGAGAGAGAGAGAGAGAGAGAGAGAGAGAGAGAGAGAGAGAGAGAGAGAGAGAGAGAGAGAGAATTCACACCAGGAAAAAGCAATATTATTTTTTTGTGTTGAACATTTGAGGGTTTAGTGTGAGGCAGCAAGTGAGGAATGGTGAGGGGTGAGAGGCATGGTAAGGGGTTACAATGAGTGAAGAATGATGTAAGAAGAGGGGGGTGAAGAGGGGTGATGAGGAGGTGATGAAAGAATACACACCATAGAGGGGAGTTAAGCAGGGCCACAACAGCGGCTGCGGTCAATACCTGTGTCACCCCCACCCCCACCTCTTCTCCCTCCCTTCCCCTCCCCTCCCTTACTAAGACTAGCATCAATATGGTCCCCTTAACCTGTTGTTGGGGTCCCCCCCACCTGACCCCAGCTGGGGGTCTTGAGGGGTCCACACAAGCTGGGGTATAGAGGTGACTGGAAACACAGTACCCCCACACCCACAACAGTCCCCCCAAACCCACAACATCCCACAACTAAACCACAGAGGCACGTGTTGATATTCTACATGATAGTTACATTTTGGGAACAACACCTAGATAGATAGCAAACCTCACTAGTATAGGGGAAGGTGGCACACCTCACTAGTATAGGGGAAGGTGGCACACCTCACTAGTATAGGGGAAGGTGGCACACCTCACTAGTATAGGGGAAGGTGGCACACCTCACTAGTATAGGGGAAGGTGGCACACCTCACTAGTATAGGGGAAGGTGGCACACCTCACTAGTATAGGAGAAGGTGGCACACCTCACTAGTATAGGGGAAGGTGGCACACCTCACTAGTATAGGGGAAGGTGGCACACCTCACTAGTATAGGGGAAGGTGGCACACCTCACTAGTATAGGGGAAGGTGCCACACCTCAGTAACCTCAGAACACCAGTTATAGCACACAGCCTAAAATTGGCACTGAGGGAAGGAGTGTGGCTCTTGTGGGAGACGTGGCACTAATAACCTGTTGGCCGGCACCCACACTCACACATTTCCTGTGTATGTGTGTGTGTATATATATATATATATATATATATATATATATATATATATATATATATATATATATATATATATATATATATGTATGTATGTAGTGCCGAATAGATAATACTTGCGATTACGACTTAAACAGCAACGCTTATCTTGCCATATAGGACAAGCGAAAATTTGTGTATGCAATAATTTCGCAAAAATCATTCTGAACTTAACGACAAAAAAATATATTTCATTGTGTTTGTTTATTATTAAATTATTGTAAACTTTTCTAAAATATATTTAGTTGGATTAGGCTAAATTATGTTGCGCTTGTTATAATAAGGTTAGGTAAGTTTTCTAGCGTATGCAACATAACCACAGCTAAAAGTTGCAATAATCCAAGTGCTTGCATGATCTCTCGCTGAGGCGAATTACAGAAAAAAAAATTCACGATAACGAGCCTAGCATTATCATTATGGGATGGTTTAATCAAAATGGAAGAAAAAACAGGTAATGGAGACCGGCCCGTGAATACTTTCACTGGCTCAGTTATGTAGAGAGGCCAAGTTTGCAACAGTGGTCTTAAGACTATATTGATCTCAACACACATTACTATAATTAATATCAATGTTGATAACTCGGTTAGTTTTGACGTTACATCATTATTTACAAGAGTTCCTGTTCATGACTTGTACAGTACGTGACTAACACTTGGTCAGGGAAACCTGCCTATAAACGTTACCTGGGACACATGTATGTATACTACACAAGTAATACGTGTTAACTTTTTGTCTGTATCAACATCCGTGGCGCCAGATTATTCAACATCTTACAGGAAGATATCAGAAACACGGCTGGAACAAGTTTAGTAGTCTTCAAGAGTAAACTGGACGAGGCCAGCGAGCCACCAGCAGCAACAGCCTGGTTGACCAGGCTAGCACCAGACGAACCTTGCCCATTATATAAGCACACACTCTGCATACACCCAATATATATATATATATATATATATATATATATATATATATATATATATATATATATACACACACAATGTATAAACACCCAGTTTATATAAACACACTCCTGTATATACACCCATTATATAAACACTGCCTGTATATACTCACTATATAAATATACTCTGTGTATATACGCCATGCAGACACACCCTCCCCCTACACTCCATGTACTATATATTACCCGTTACTATTTCTTCTCAGCAACTCTCTCTTCGTGACCAGCAAAGAGACGGGGGCCAGGAGTTGTGACTCGACCCCTGCAACCACAAATAGGTGAGTACAGTTACACTGACCTCAGACACCCTGGCTAGCTCTCTACTCTCCATTCCACCCTCCAACCTTCACTCTGCCCTCACCTAGCACCCCACCTCCACTCACCCCTCAACTTGCACCCCACTCCTCACCTCTCGTTTCCCTCTCTCCACGACAGTCTGCTCTGCCTTGTAATCAAATGTATCTGGCGTTTACTGGTAGCTACACAGCCGGCAGGTCACCCCCGGGCCAGGCTCACCTGCCGGGTTTGTGGGGTGAGAAGGAAAGCCAGTGGAGGGACGGGTGAAGGATGGTGTTTACCTGGAGAGAGTTCCGGGGGTCAACGCCCCCGCGGCCCGGTCTGTGACCAGGCCTCCTGGTGGATCAGAGCCTGATCAACCAGGCTGTTGCTGCTGGCTGCACGCAAACCAACGTACGACCCACAGCCCGGCTGGTCAGGAACCGACTTTAGGTGCTTGTCCAGTGCCAGCTTGAAGACTGCCAGGGGTCTGTTGGTAATCCCCCTTATGTATGCTGGGAGGCAGTTGAACAGTCTCGGGCCCCTGACACTTATTGTATGGTCTCTTAACGTGCTAGTGACACCCCTGCTTTTCATTGGGGGGATGTTGCATCGTCTGCCAAGTCTTTTGCTTTCGTAGTGAGTGATTTTCGTGTGCAAGTTCGGTACTAGTCCCTCTAGGATTTTCCAGGTGTGGGGAGAGGTAGGTGAAGGTGGGTGTGGGGACAATGATGAAGGAAGATGTCGGGAGAGGCTGGTGAAGGATGGTGTGGGGAGAGGTTAGCGAAGGTGGGTGTGGGGAGAATGATGAAGGAAGGTGTGGGGAGAGGCTGGTGAAGGAGGAAGAGTGTGGGGAAACTGGTGAAGGAGGGAGAGTGTGGGGAGACGGGTGAAGGAGGGAGGGTGTGGGGAGACTGGTGAAGAAGGGAGGGTGTGAGGAGACTGGTGAAGGAGAGAGGGTGTGGGGAGACTGGTGAAGGAGAGAGAGTGTGGGGAGACTGGTGAAGGAGAGAGAGTGTGGGGAGACTGGTGAAGGAGAGAGAGTGTGGGGAGACTGGTGAAGGAGAGTGTGGGGAGACTGATGAAGGTGGGAGAGTGTAGGGAGACTGGTGAAGGAGAGAGGGTGTGGGGAGACTGGTGAAGGAGAGAGAGTGTGGGGAGACTGGTGAAGGAGAGAGAGTGGGGGGAGACTGGTGAAGGAGAGTGTAGGGAGACTGATGAAGGTGGGAGAGTGTAGGGAGACTGGTGAAGAAGAAAGAGTGTAAGGACACTGGTGAAGGAGGGATAGTGTAGGGAGACTGGTGAAGGAAGGAGAATGTAGGGAGACTGGTGAAGGAGGGAGGGTGTGGGGAGACTGGTGAAGGAGGGAGAGTGTAGGGAGACTGGTGAAGGAGGGAGAGTGTAGGGAGACTGGTGAAGGAAGGAGAGTGTAGGGAGACTGGTGAAGGAGGGAGGGTGTGGGGAGACTGGTGAAGGAGGGGAGTGTAGGGAGACTGGTGAAGGAGGGAGAGTGTAGGGAGACTGGTGAAGGAGAGAGTGTAGGGAGACTGATGAAGGAGGGAGAGTGTAGGGAGACTGGCGAAGGAGAGAGAGTGTAGGGAGACTGGTGAAGGAGAGAGAGTGTAGGGAGACTGGTGAAGGAGAGAGAGAGTAGGGAGACTGGTGAAGGAGAGAGAGTGTAGGGAGACTGGTGAAGGAGAGTGTAGGGAGACTGGTGAAGGAGAGAGAGTGTAGGGAGACTGGTGAAGGAGAGAGAGTGTAGGGAGACTGGTGAATGAGAGAGGGTGTAGGGAGACTGGTGAAGGAGAGAGAGTGTAGGGAGACTGGTGAAGGAGAGAGAGTGTAGGGAGACTGGTGAATGAGAGAGGGTGTAGGGAGACTGGTGAAGGAGAGAGAGTGTGTAGGGAGACTGGTGAAGGAGAGAGAGTGTAGGGAGACTGGTGAAGGAGAGTGAGTTTAGGAAGACTGGTGAAGGAGAGTGTAGGGAGACTGGTGAAGGAGAGTGTAGGGAGACTGGTGAAGAAGAGAGGGTGTAGGGAGACTGGTGAAGGAGAGTGTAGGGAGACTGGTGAAGGAGAGAGGGTGTATGGAGACTGGTGAAGGAGAGTGTAGGGAGACTGGTGAAGGAGAGTGTAGGGAGACCGGTGAAGGAGAGTGTAGGGAGACCGGTGAAGGAGAGTGTAGGGAGACTGGTGAAGGAGAGTGTAGGGAGACTGGTGAAGGAGAGTGTAGGGAGACCGGTGAAGGAGAGTGTAGGGAGACTGGTGAAGGAGAGTGTAGGGAGACCGGTGAAGGAGAGTGTAGGGAGACTGGTGAAGAAGAGAGGGTGTAGGGAGACTGGTGAAGGAGAGTGTAGGGAGACTGGTGAAGGAGAGAGGGTGTATGGAGACTGGTGAAGGAGAGTGTAGGGAGACTGGTGAAGGAGAGTGTAGGGAGACCGGTGAAGGAGAGTGTAGGGAGACCGGTGAAGGAGAGTGTAGGGAGACCGGTGAAGGAGAGTGTAGGGAGACTGGTGAAGGAGAGTGTAGGGAGACTGGTGAAGGAGAGAGGGTGTAGGGAGACTGGTGAAGGAGAGTGTAGGGAGACTGGTGAAGGAGAGTGTAGGGAGACCGGTGAAGGAGGTCAGAGTAACAATTCACACTAACTTTGTAAACCCTGACACAAAGCCACTCACAGGCTGAGCTTGTCGATGATCCACCACAGTGGTCTACCACACTACAGCAGTCTCACACAACTACACACACAAGACGGTAAAAGACGAAAGATAATCAGTCCCTTAGCCGGGAAGCCTGATTACACTGTCTACTGAGAATCAGTCCCTCAGCTGGGAAGCCTGATTACACTGTCTACTGAGAATCAGTCCCTCAGCTGGGAAGCCTGATTACACTGTCTACTGAGAATCAGTCCCTCAGCTGGGAAGCCTGATTACACTGTCTACTGAGAATCAGTCCCTCAGCTGGGAAGCCTGATTACACTGTCTACTGAGAATCAGTCCCTCAGCTGGGAAGCCTGATTACACTGTCTACTGAGAATCAGTCCCTTAGCCGGGAAGCCTGATTACACTGTCTACTGAGAATCAGTCCCTCAGCTGGGAAGCCTGATTACACTGTCTACTGAGAATCAGTCCCTTAGCCGGGAAGCCTGATTACACTGTCTACTGAGAATCAGTCCCTCAGCTGGGAAGCCTGATTACACTGTCTACTGAGAATCAGTCCCTCAGCTGGGAAGCCTGATTACACTGTCTACTGAGAATCAGTCCCTCAGCTGTGAAGTCTGATTACACTGTCTACTGAGAATCAGTCCCTCAGCTGGGAAGCCTGATTACACTGTCTACTGAGAATCAGTCCCTCAGCTGGGAAGCCTGATTACACTGTCTACTGAGAATCAGTCCCTCAGCTGGGAAGCCTGATTACACTGTCTACTGAGAATCAGTCCCTCAGCTGGGAAGCCTGATTACACTGTCTACTGAGAATCAGTCCCTCAGCTGGGAAGTCTGATTACACTGTCTACTGAGAATCAGTCCCTCAGCTGGGAAGCCTGATTACACTGTCTACTGAGAATCAGTCCCTCAGCTGTGAAGTCTGATTACACTGTCTACTGAGAATCAGTCCCTCAGCTGGGAAGCCTGATTACACTGTCTACTGAGAATCAGTCCCTCAGCTGGGAAGCCTGATTACACTGTCTACTGAGAATCAGTCCCTCAGCTGGGAAGCCTGATTACACTGTCTACTGAGAATCAGTCCCTCAGCTGGGAAGCCTGATTACACTGTCTACTGAGAATCAGTCCCTCAGCTGGGAAGTCTGATTACACTGTCTACTGAGAATCAGTCCCTCAGCTGGGAAGCCTGATTACACTGTCTACTGAGAATCAGTCCCTCAGCTGGGAAGCCTGATTACACTGTCTACTGAGAATCAGTCCCTCAGCTGGGAAGTCTGATTACACTGTCTACTGAGAATCAGTCCCTCAGCTGGGAAGTCTGATTACACTGTCTACTGAGAATCAGTCCCTCGCCAATAAAACTGGTCATTCTACACTAATTTTGGGTCACTGAATACAGAAACGGTGCTTAAAATTGCAAAATGACTCTATTTATAAAGATATGGATGTAAAGAGGAACTTGTTATCCTTGACCTGGCAAGGTGAGAGGATGAATAAGCTATACAAGGGGAAGGTTATTCATAAATACCTCCGATGTGCAATTGTTCATAGTATATAAACAGATTCTTATAACCACAATGTGTATTTATAATATACATACAATTTCCTTTAGCCAATCGACTGTTTATATGGTCACAGTCACAGTCGAAAATTTTTAGACTATCTACAACTGTTTTCATACATCTCTGTATTGAACTGGTAAAGCTACTGGTTGGCGAAATGGTTTTCATTTAAAGATAAACAGGTATTGTAGATGTCACTGTTTGTTTATACTGTTTGTATCGTAAACTGATGTTGTAATGACATCTTACTGTGATGAAAATTACGTGCTATGTAGTTACTGTAATCAGACGGTTGTGTGTGTCTCCTGCCTGGGCTGGCAGGTGATGATGCAGGTCAGCTGAATCAACTTGGATGTAAGTAAGAACCACGATACTGAAGATCAAAATGGTATACACTACTAACAGGTTGATAAGACGCATATACAACAGTTAGGTATCTTTACTCCGAAACGTTTCGACTACACAGTAGGCTTCTTCGAGTACAGAAAAATCAGAAGAAGCAGTAGAGATGCGAAGACTATATAATCAGTCCATCACCCTTGAACTCTACTGACAGTTGCTGATATCAGAGCCTATACTGTAATTTTAAGTGAGAAAAGACTGGGATGATGAGGAAATGCATCAAGTGACCTAACCACAGCTGTCGAAGCATCTGTGCCATGAAAAAAGGCTGATTCTATGCCATTACTGCCAAAGAAAATCGCACAGAGGAAGCTGGTCAGACGTTTCAAGAGAGTGAGGCAAGACCCACAACAATCCACAGTTGATGAGGCAAAGTGCCTCTTCTGTGAGACAACAAATACATACTGGAGAAGCCAAAACACAAGAATGACTCTTACAGTAACACAAGAGTGGCTCTTATAGTAACACAAGAGTGACTCTTACAAAGTGACACAAGAGTGACTCTTACAAAGTGACACAAGAGTGACTCTTACAGTGACAGAGTGACTCTTTACAGTAACACAGGAGTGACTCTTACAGACACAAAAGTGACTCTTACAGTGACACAAGACTGACTCTTGCAGTGACACAAGAGTGACTCTTGCAGTGACACAAGAGTGACTCTTACAGTGACAGAGTGACTCTTACAGTAACACAAGAGTGGCTCTTATAGTAACACAAGAGTGACTCTTACAGACACAAGAGTGACTCTTCCACTGAGCTACGAAATGATGAGAAAATCAGGAAAGCTACAGTCGGGAAAATGGTATAAACTTAGTGTTTGCTCACGTGTCTTTGTAAACAAGTCAGGAAAACAGACAAGAGAATGCCTGTCAATGTGAGCAAGGAACTGTCCGGAATAGCTGCTGCTGAAGGCCACTACACTGTCTTGCTACCGCCTGTACAGTGTACACACAGGATGCGGGTTATGATACTGCCAGCAGCAGTGCAGCTGAACACTGTGCCTACTACAGCAAAGTGTGAAGCAGAATGTAAAGTGGAGACCACTGTATAAACACTAGTTTGGTATTAAATGTGTATGCAACGTATAAGAACATAAGAATGGAGGAACATTGTGGCAGGTCTACTGGTCCATACTAGGCAGTCCCTTATCAAAACCATCCATATATTTGGCCAATCTTTCCCCAAGCCACCCAAGAATTTGTTCCCGTACCCTAGGCACCAATCAACCCCAGCACTAATCAATCTTATATCCAATATGAATCGACCAGATAGAGAGGAGGAAAACTTGTACTAGCAAGAGTTTCAGAAGAATGTTTATTTGCCTAGTCTCGAGGTTGGTGAGGTCTGGCAAGCATGGCACGAAGTTGTGCAAGACAGGTATACAATACCGACATGGCACGAAGTAGATGAGAGATAAATGGTATAAAATACCGACACGATGGAAAAAAACAAACATAAATGCAGTAGAATGTGATCCTATACTGACAACGTTTCGCCCACACAGTGGACTTTATCAAGTCACAAACAGATCCTGGGTGAATAGTACAAGAGTATATATAGTGTGGAGAGTCAGGTGGGGAATGCTGGTACGTTGTATCTGAGACGATCCTGCGTGGGCGAAAAGTAGTCAGCAAAGGATCGCACTATACTGCATTTTTGTACATTTTTCTATAGAAGAAACAGAGATGAGAAGGAAAAAGAGAGAAAGCAGCAGTATCTGAAATTCAGTCTTCCTTTAGATCAAGGATTCTTAACATTTTTACGATTACAGATCCCCAACACATTGACCAATATGTGCCGAGACCCTCTTCACCAGTGCTATTAGGTACACCTGACGGGTTATTCTAATCTAACAACTTTTTGTTTAAATGTTCAGATATCGAGTCACATACCCTTATAAGATATGAATACCCCAGATTAAGAGCCCCTGCTTTAGAGAGTCAATGTTTTCCTGACACACAAAGATGGCATAGCACCCCAGAGAGAAGTACTGTGGGTGAGGGTCAGTGACTTGCACGCCAAACACTGAGGCTTGATAAATGATGTGTTAGTCAGAGAGGTTGAAAGAGAGGCTTATATCCTCTGCATGATCTTTGGTTCTCCTAGTGTCTTGTAGCAGAGACTCTGTAGTGCCAGACAGACATCGTCCAGATACCTGATTGCTGAGCTCACCTGACAGTCTGGCTGTGACTTCCATAATGACCAGGAAGAGAAGATAAGCAGAGAAGGGATCCTTCTGACAGCCACCTCTACACGAGGAGATTTTCAATTCACCACTACCGCAAGTCTTGACGAAAGAATAAAGGAGAGAGGTATAGCAGTGTGGTATAAACCTTGGTAATAAATACCGACAAATTGGTTTAGAAAAAACACGTAAGCAAACACTAGGACATATTTATTTGATAACGTTTCGGTCTTGGAACCTTGATCACTTCCAACATACAGAGGTTATACATAGGTTCACGTGTCTTTCTAAGCCAGGGATAGTACTAAACAGCTTATAGAACAACGTAAGAAAGGAGGAACACTGCAGCAGGCCTACTGGCTCACACTAGGCAGGTCCTTGTCAAACTCAAACCCACTAACAAATATATTAGCTCAACCCATTACCAATGCTACCCAAAGAATGAGTTTTCATAACCCTATTAACTCATGTGCAAGTCCCACTCAAATCCAACCCCTCTCATGTATTGATCTAACCTAAATTTGAAGCAACCCAAGGTTTAAGCTTCAATAACCCTACCAACAGACTGTTCCACTCATCAACTACTCCATTTCCAAACCAATGTTTTCCTATATCCTTGCAAAATACGCAAAGAAGATCCTACGATAATAATAATAATAATAATAATAATAATAATAATAATAATAATAATAATAATAATAGTAATAACTGATTATTTTGGAAAGGGTGAATTTTTAATGGGGTCTTTCCAACATCCACGAGAAAAATGGTTTGGAAAATAATGGACGTCAGTCTTCACAAGAAGAAAACACGAAGCAAAAGTTGATTAGCGGAGGACGAGGAGGAAGGAGGTGGGAGGATGGAGGTGGGAGGATGGAGGTGGGAGGATGGAGGTGGGAGGATGGAGGTGGGAGGAAGGGAAGAATAAAAGTGGGTATATAGAAGGAAGAAAGAAAAGAGATACGATGTTGAGAGAAAACTCACACACACACACATGCTTAGTTACACACACATGCACACACACACACACACACACACATACACACATACACACACACACACACACACACACACACACACACACACACACACACACACACACACACATGCTTAGTTACACACATACACACACACACACATGCTTAGTTACACACATACACACACACACACACACATACACACACACACACACACACACAAACACACATTCAACGAGCTATTTCCGTTCAGCATTTACTACCATTCCTCACTCACTCCATTTACCCATCTTCCCACCCGTTCCTCACCCATCCCCTACACCCCCACTACACAACGCACCCTTCACACTCCACTTACACACTGCCATAATTTATCCCGGTTAACATTTCAAAACAGTATGATAAACACTGCCATGAACCACACCAGGCGCTAAACCATCGTACTCGTCTCTGGTACCTGTAGTATCAGGTACCTACGGTATCAGGTACCTGTAGTATCAGGTACCTTTGGTATCAGGTATGTGTAGTATCAGGTACTTGTGTGGTGTTGGTGTGCGGTGGGTTGTGGGGGAGTGGTGCTGGTGTGTGGTGTTGATGTGTGGTGTTGGTGTGTGGTGTTGGTGTGTGGTGCTGGTGTGTGGTGCTGGTGTGTGGTGTTGGTGTGTGGTGCTGGTGTGTGGTGCTGGTGTGTGGTGTTGGTGTGTGGTGCTGGTGTGTGGTGCTGGTGTGTGGTGTTGGTGTGTGGTGCTGGTGTGTGGTGTTGATGTGTGGTGTTGGTGTGTGGTGCTGGTGTGTGGTGCTGGTGTGTGGTGCTGGTGTGTGGTGCTGGTGTGTGGTGTTGGTGTGTGGTGTTGGTGTGTGGTGTTGGTGTGTGGTGCTGGTGTGTGGTGCTGGTGTGTGGTGTTGGTGTGTGGTGCTGGTGTGTGGTGCTGGTGTGTGGTGTTGGTGTGTGGTGTTGGTGTGTGGTGCTGGTGTGTGGTGCTGGTATGTGGTGGTGTGTGGTGCTGGTGTGTGGTGTTGGTGTGTGGTGCTGGTGTGTGGTGTTGGTGTGTGGTGCTGGTGTGTGGTGCTGGGGTGTGGTGTTGGTGTGTGGTGCTGGTGTGTGGTGCTGGTGTGTGGTGCTGGTGTGTGGTGCTGGTGTGTGGTGCTGGTGTGTGGTGTTGGTGTGTGGTGCTGGTGTGTGGTGTTGGTGTGTGGTGCTGGTGTGTGGTGCTGGGGTGTGGTGTTGGTGTGTGGTGCTGGTGTGTGGTGCTGGTGTGTGGTGTTGGTGTGTGGTGCTGGTGTGTGGTGCTGGTGTGTGGTGTTGGTGTGTGGTGTTGGTGTGTGGTGCTGGTGTATGGTGCTGGTGTGTGGTGGTGTGTGGTGCTGATGTGTGGTGCTGGTGTGTGGTGTTGGTGTGTGGTGCTGGTGTGTGGTGTTGGTGTGTGGTGTTGGTGTGCGATGTTGGGGTGGGTTGTGGTGGAGTGGTGCTGGTGTGTGGTGTTGGTGTGTGGTGCTGGTGTGTGGTGCTCGTGTGTGGTGCTGGTGTGTGGTGTTGGTGTGTGGTGATGGTGTGTGGTGCTGGTGTGTGGTGTTAGTGTGTGGTATTGGTGTGTGATGCTGATGTGTAGTGTTGGGGTGTGGTATTGGTGTGTGGTGTTGGTGTGTGGTGTTGGTGTGTGGTGCTGGTGTGTGGTGCTGGTGTGTGGTGTTGGTGTGTGGTGCTGGTGTGTGGTGCTGGTGTGTGGTGTTGGTGTGTGGTGCTGGTGTGTGGTGCTGGTGTGTGGTGTTGGTGTGTGGTGCTGGTGTGTGGTGTTGATGTGTGGTGTTGGTGTGTGGTGCTGGTGTGTGGTGCTGGTGTGTGGTGCTGGTGTGTGGTGCTGGTGTGTGGTGTTGGTGTGTGGTGTTGGTGTGTGGTGCTGGTGTGTGGTGCTGGTGTGTGGTGTTGGTGTGTGGTGCTGGTGTGTGGTGCTGGTGTGTGGTGTTGGTGTGTGGTGTTGGTGTGTGGTGCTGGTGTGTGGTGCTGGTATGTGGTGGTGTGTGGTGCTGGTGTGTGGTGTTGGTGTGTGGTGCTGGTGTGTGGTGTTGGTGTGTGGTGCTGGTGTGTGGTGCTGGGGTGTGGTGTTGGTGTGTGGTGCTGGTGTGTGGTGCTGGTGTGTGGTGCTGGTGTGTGGTGCTGGTGTGTGGTGCTGGTGTGTGGTGTTGGTGTGTGGTGCTGGTGTGTGGTGTTGGTGTGTGGTGCTGGTGTGTGGTGCTGGGGTGTGGTGTTGGTGTGTGGTGCTGGTGTGTGGTGCTGGTGTGTGGTGTTGGTGTGTGGTGCTGGTGTGTGGTGCTGGTGTGTGGTGTTGGTGTGTGGTGTTGGTGTGTGGTGCTGGTGTATGGTGCTGGTGTGTGGTGGTGTGTGGTGCTGGTGTGTGGTGCTGGTGTGTGGTGTTGGTGTGTGGTGCTGGTGTGTGGTGTTGGTGTGTGGTGTTGGTGTGCGATGTTGGGGTGGGTTGTGGTGGAGTGGTGCTGGTGTGTGGTGTTGGTGTGTGGTGCTGGTGTGTGGTGCTGGTGTGTGGTGCTGGTGTGTGGTGTTGGTGTGTGGTGATGGTGTGTGGTGCTGGTGTGTGGTGTTAGTGTGTGGTGTTGGTGTGTGATGCTGATGTGTAGTGTTGGGGTGTGGTATTGGTGTGTGGTGTTTGTGTGTGGTGTTGGTGTGTGGTGCTGGTGTGTGGTGCTGGTGTGTGGTGTTGGTGTGTGGTGTTGGTGTGTGGTGTTGGTGTGTGGTGCTGGTGTGTGGTGTTGGTGTGTGGTGTTGGTGTGTGGTGCTGGTGTGTGGTGTTGGTGTGTGGTGCTGGTGTGTGGTGCTGGTGTGTGGTGTTGGTGTGTGGTGCTGGTGTGTGGTGCTGGTGTGTGGTGCTGGTGTGTGGTGTTGGTGTGTGGTGCTGGTGTGTGGTGTTGGTGTGTGGTGTTGGTATGCGATGTTGGGGTGGGGTGTGGGGGAGTGGTGTTGGTGTGTGGTGTTGGTGTGTGGTGCTGGTGTGTGGTGCTGGTGTGCGGTGTTGGTGTGTGGTGATAGTGTGTGGTGCTGGTGTGTGGTGTTAGTGTGTGGTGTTGGTGTGTGGTGCTGGTGTGTGATGCTGGGGTGTGGTGTTGGTGTGTGGTGTTGGTGTGTGGTGTTGGTGTGTGGTGTTGGTGTGTGGTGTTGGTGTGTGGTGCTGGGGTGTGGTGTTGGTGTGTGGTGTTGGTGTGGGTGTGTGGTGTTGGTGTGTGGTGTTGGTGTGTGGTGTTGGTGTGTGGTGCTGGGGTGTGGTGTTGGTGTGTGGTGCTGGTGTGTGGTGTTGGTGTGTGGTGTTGGTGTGTGGTGCTGGTGTGTGGTGTTGGTGTGTGGTGTTGGTGTGTGGTGCTGGTGTGTGGTGTTGGTGTGTGGTGTTGGTGTGTGGTGCTGGTGTGTGGTGTTGGTGTGTGGTGCTTGTGTGTGGTGTTGGGGTGTGGTGTTGGTGTGTGGTGCTGGTGTGTGGTGTTGGTGTGTGGTGTTGGTGTGTGTTGGTGTGTGGTGCTGGTGTGTGGTGTTGGTGTGTGGTGCTGGGGTGTGGTGTTGGTGTGTGGTGCTGGGGTGTGGTGTTGGTGTGTGGTGCTGGGGTGTGGTGTTGGTGTGTGGTGCTGGGGTGTGGTGTTGGTGTGTGGTGCTGGGGTGTGGTGTTGGGGTGTGGTGTTGGTGTGTGGTGCTCGGGTGTGGTGTTGGTGTGTGGTGCTGGGGTGTGGTGTTGGTGTGTGGTGCTGGGGTGTGGTGTTGGTGTGTGGTGTTGGTGTGTGGTGCTGGTGTGTGGTGTTGGTGTGTGGTGTTGGTGTGTGGTGCTGGTGTGTGGTGTTGGTGTGTGGTGCTGGTGTGTGGTGTTGGGGTGTGATGTTGGTGTGTGGTGCTGGTGTGTGGTGTTGGTGTGTGGTGTTGGTGTGTGGTGTTGGTGTGTGGTGCTGGTGTGTGGTGTTGGTGTGTGGTGCTGGGGTGTGGTGCTGGGGTGTGGTGTTGGTGTGTGGTGTTGGTGTGTGGTGTGGGTGTGTGGTGCTGGTGTGTGGTGTTGGTGTGTGGTGTTGGTGTGGTGCTGGTGTGTGGTGTTGGGGTGTGGTGCTGGGGTGTGGTGCTGGTGTGTGGTGCTGGGGTGTGGTGTTGGTGTGTGGTGTTGGTGTGTGGTGTTGGTGTGTGGTGTTGGTGTGTGGTGTTGGTGTGTGGTGTTGGTGTGTGGTGTTGGTGTGTGGTGTTGGTGTGTGGTGTTGGTGTGTGGTGCTGGGGTGTGGTGTTGGTGTGTGGCGTTGGTGTGTGGTGTTGGGGTGTGGTGGTGTGTGGTGCTGGAGTGTGGTGTTGGTGTGTGGTGTTGGTGTGTGGTGTTGGTGTGTGGTGCTGGGGTGTGGTGGTGTGTGGTGTTGGTGTGTGGTGTTGGTGTGTGGTGTTGGTGTGTGGTGTTGGTGTGTGGTGTTGGGGTGTGGTGGTGTGTGGTGCTGGGGTGTGGTGTTGGTGTGTGGTGTTGGGGTGTGGTGTTGGTGTGTGGTGCTGGTGTGTGGTGTTGGTGTGTGGTGCTGGTGTGTGGTGGTGTGTGGTGCTGGTGTGTGGTGCTGGTGTGTGGTGTTGGTGTGTGGTGCTGGTGTGTGGTGCTGGTGTGTGGTGCTGGTGTGTGGTGTTGGTGTGTGGTGCTGGTGTGTGGTGTTGGTGTGTGGTGTTGGTGTGCGATGTTGGGGTGGGGTGTGGGGGAGTGGTGTTGGTGTGTGGTGTTGGTGTGTGGTGCTGGTGTGTGGTGCTGGTGTGCGGTGTTGGTGTGTGGTGATAGTGTGTGGTGCTGGTGTGTGGTGTTAGTGTGTGGTGTTGGTGTGTGGTGCTGGTGTGTGATGCTGGGGTGTGGTGTTGGTGTGTGGTGTTGGTGTGTGGTGTTGGTGTGTGGTGTTGGTGTGTGGTGTTGGTGTGTGGTGTTGGTGTGTGGTGCTGGGGTGTGGTGTTGGTGTGTGGTGTTGGTGTGTGGTGTTGGTGTGTGGTGTTGGTGTGTGGTGTTGGTGTGTGGTGTTGGTGTGTGGTGCTGGGGTGTGGTGTTGGTGTGTGGTGTTGGTGTGTGGTGTTGGTGTGTGGTGGTGGTGTGTGGTGTTGGTGTGTGGTGTTGGTGTGTGGTGCTGGGGTGTGGTGTTGGTGTGTGGTGTTGGTGAGTGGTGCTGGTGTGTGATGCTGGGGTGTGGTGTTAGTGTGTGGTGTTGGTGTGTGGTGTTGGTGTGTGGTGTTGGTGTGTGGTGTTGGTGTGTGGTGCTGGTGTGTGGTGTTGGTGTGTGGTGCTGGTGTGTGGTGTTGGTGTGTGGTGTTGGGGTGTGGTGTTGGTGTGTGGTGCTGGGGTGTGGTGTTGGTGTGTGGTGTTGGTGTGTGGTGTTGGTGTGTGGTGCTGGTGTGTGGTGTTGGTGTGTGGTGCTGGTGTGTGGTGTTGGTGTGTGGTGTTGGTGTGTGGTGCTGGTGTGTGGTGTTGGTGTGTGGTGTTGGTGTGTGGTGCTGGTGTGTGGTGTTGGTGTGTGGTGCTTGTGTGTGGTGTTGGGGTGTGGTGTTGGTGTGTGGTGCTGGTGTGTGGTGTTGGTGTGTGGTGTTGGTGTGTGGTGTTGGTGTGTGGTGCTGGTGTGTGGTGTTGGTGTGTGGTGCTGGGGTGTGGTGTTGGTGTGTGGTGCTGGGGTGTGGTGTTGGTGTGTGGTGCTGGGGTGTGGTGTTGGTGTGTGGTGCTGGGGTGTGGTGTTGGTGTGTGGTGCTGGGGTGTGGTGTTGGGGTGTGGTGTTGGTGTGTGGTGCTGGGGTGTGGTGTTGGTGTGTGGTGCTGGGGTGTGGTGTTGGTGTGTGGTGCTGGGGTGTGGTGTTGGTGTGTGGTGTTGGTGTGTGGTGATGGTGTGTGGTGTTGGTGTGTGGTGTTGGTGTGTGGTGCTGGTGTGTGGTGTTGGTGTGTGGTGCTGGTGTGTGGTGTTGGGGTGTGGTGTTGGTGTGTGGTGCTGGTGTGTGGTGTTGGTGTGTGGTGTTGGTGTGTGGTGTTGGTGTGTGGTGCTGGTGTGTGGTGTTGGTGTGTGGTGCTGGGGTGTGGTGTTGGTGTGTGGTGTTGGTGTGTGGTGTGGGTGTGTGGTGCTGGTGTGTGGTGTTGGTGTGTGGTGTTGGTGTGTGGTGTTGGTGTGTGGTGCTGGTGTGTGGTGTTGGGGTGTGGTGCTGGGGTGTGGTGCTGGTGTGTGGTGCTGAGGTGTGGTGTTGGTGTGTGGTGTTGGTGTGTGGTGTTGGTGTGTGGTGTTGGTGTGTGGTGTTGGTGTGTGGTGTTTGTGTGTGGTGTTGGTGTGTGGTGTTGGTGTGTGGTGCTGGGGTGTGGTGTTGGTGTGTGGTGTTGGTGTGTGGTGTTGGGGTGTGGTGGTGTGTGGTGCTGGAGTGTGGTGTTGGTGTGTGGTGTTGGTGTGTGGTGTTGGTGTGTGGTGCTGGGGTGTGGTGGTGTGTGGTGTTGGTGTGTGGTGTTGGTGTGTGGTGTTGGTGTGTGGTGTTGGTGTGTGGTGTTGGTGTGTGGTGTTGGGGTGTGGTGGTGTGTGGTGCTGGGGTGTGGTGTTGGTGTGTGGTGTTGGGGTGTGGTGTTGGTGTGTGGTGCTGGTGTGTGGTGTTGGTGTGTGGTGCTGGGGTGTGGTGTTGGTGTGTGGTGCTGGGGTGTGGTGTTGGTGTGTGGTGTTGGTGTGTGGTGTTGGGGTGTGGTAGTGTGTGGTGCTGGGGTGTGGTGTTGGTGTGTGGTGTTGGGGTGTGGTGTTGGTGTGTGGTGTTGGGGTGTGGTGTTGGTGTGTGGTGCTGGTGTGTGGTGTTGGTGTGTGGTGCTGGAGTGTGGTGTTGGGGTGTGGTGTTGGTGTGTGGTGTTGGTGTGTGGTGTTGGTGTGTGGTGCTGGGTTGTGGTGTTGGTGTGTGCTGTTGGGGTGTGGTGTTGGGGTGTGGTTTTGGTGTGTGCTGTTGGGGTGTGGTGTTGGGGTGTGGTTTTGGTGTGTGCTGTTGGGGTGTGGTGTTGGGGTGTGGTTTTGGTGTGTGCTGTTGGGGTGTGGTGTTGGGGTGTTGGGGTGTGGTTTTGGTGTGTGGTGTTGGGGTGTGGTGTTGGGGTGGGGGGCTGGTGTTGGTGTTGGTGTGGGGTGTGGGGGAGTGGTGTCGGGGTGTGTTGTTGTGTGAGAGTGGTGATTGCTATGATCAGGAGGTAATTGTTCCACAAGAATCAGGTTTTGTGTCTGTGTTGTTGGTCTTGTGGCAGCCAGAGTTGTGTGATGCACACTTGGCTCCCTCCCTCACACACACACACACACACACACACACACACACACACACACACACACACACACACACACACACACACAATGTTTTCATTCTCAACTCGAAACTAGATGTTTGCTTCTGTATCTCACTTCTTCTGTTGGGAGAGAGAGAGAGAGAGAGAGAGAGAGAGAGAGAGAGAGAGAGAGAGAGAGAGAGAGAGAGAGAGAGAGAGAGAGAGGAAAGAGAGAAATATTATTTCTTGGGATTGGTTTGTTTGTGTGTGAGAGAGTTTGTCTGGTAGTAAAACCAGACTTGTATCTTGGCAGCTCCTGCTGGGTGTGGTACCCTCGGTCCTGCTGGGTGTGGTACCCTCGGTCCTGCTGGGTGTGGTACCCTCGGTCCTGCTGGGTGTGGTACCCTCGGTCCTGCTGGGTGTGGTACCCTCGGTCCTGCTGGGTGTGGTACCCTCGGTCCTGCTGGGTGTGGTACCCTCGGTCCTGCTGGGTGTGGTACCCTCGGTCCTGCTGGGTGTGGTACCCTCGGTCCTGCTGGGTGTGGTACCCTCACTCCTGCTGGGTGTGGTACCCTCGGTCCTGCTGGGTGTGGTACCCTCGGTCCTGCTGGGTGTGGTACCCTCGGTCCTGCTGGGTGTGGTACCCTCGGTCCTGCTGGGTGTGGTACCCTCGGTCCTGCTAGGTGTGGTACCCTCGGTTCTGCTAGGTGTGGTACCCTCGGTCCTGCTAGGTGTGGTACCCTCGGTCCTGCTGGGTGTGGTACCCTCGGTCCTGCTGGGTGTGGTACCCTCGGTCCTGCTAGGTGTGGTACCCTCGGTCCTGCTAGGTGTGGTACCCTCGGTCCTGCTGGGTGTGGTACCCTCGGTCCTGCTAGGTGTGGTACCCTCGGTCCTGCTAGGTGTGGTACCCTCGGTCCTGCTGGGTGTGGTACCCTCGGTCCTGCTAGGTGTGGTACCCTCGGTCCTGCTGGGTGTGGTACCCTCGGTCCTGCTAGGTGTGGTACCCTCGGTCCTGCTGGGTGTGGTACCCTCGGTCCTGCTGGGTGTGGTACCCTCGGTCCTGCTAGGTGTGGTACCCTCGGTCCTGCTAGGTGTGGTACCCTCGGTCCTGCTGGGTGTGGTACCCTCGGTCCTGCTAGGTGTGGTACCCTCGGTCCTGCTAGGTGTGGTACCCTCGGTCCTGCTGGGTGTGGTACCCTCGGTCCTGCTGGGTGTGGTACCCTCGGTCCTGCTAGGTGTGGTACCCTCGGTCCTGCTGGGTGTGGTACCCTCGGTCCTGCTGGGTGTGGTACCCTCGGTCCTGCTGGGTGTGGTACCCTCGGTCCTGCTGGGTGTGGTACCCTCGGTCCTGCTGGGTGTGGTACCCTCGGTCCTGCTGGGTGTGGTACCCTCGGTCCTGCTGGGTGTGGTACCCTCGGTCCTGCTGGGTGTGGTACCCTCGGTCCTGCTGGGTGTGGTACCCTCGGTCCTGCTGGGTGTGGTACCCTCGGTCCTGCTGGGTGTGGTACCCTCGGTCCTGCTGGGTGTGGTACCCTCGGTCCTGCAGGGTGTGGTACCCTCGGTCCTGCTGGGTGTGGTACCCTCGGTCCTGCTGGGTGTGGTACCCTCGGTCCTGCTGGGTGTGGTACCCTCGGTCCTGCTGGGTGTGGTACCCTCGGTCCTGCTGGGTGTGGTACCCTCGGTCCTGCTGGGTGTGGTACCCTCGGTCCTGCTGGGTGTGGTACCCTCGGTCCTGCTGGGTGTGGTACCCTCGGTCCTGCTGGGTGTGGTACCCTCGGTCCTGCTGGGTGTGGTACCCTCGGTCCTGCTGGGTGTGGTACCCTCGGTCCTGCTGGGTGTGGTACCCTCGGTCCTGCTGGGTGTGGTACCCTGTCCTGCTGGGTGTGGTACCCTCGGTCCTGCTGGGTGTGGTACCCTCGGTCCTGCTGGGTGTGGTACCCTCGGTCCTGCTGGGTGTGGTACCCTCGGTCCTGCTGGGTGTGGTACCCTCGGTCCTGCTGGGTGTGGTACCCTCGGTCCTGCTGGGTGTGGTACCCTCGGTCCTGCTGGGTGTGGTACCCTCGGTCCTGCTGGGTGTGGTACCCTCGGTCCTGCTGGGTGTGGTACCCTCGGTCCTGCTGGGTGTGGTACCCTCGGTCCTGCTGGGTGTGGTACCCTCGGTCCTGCTGGGTGTGGTACCCTCGGTCCTGCTGGGTGTGGTACCCTCGGTCCTGCTGGGTGTGGTACCCTCGGTCCTGCTGGGTGTGGTACCCTCGGTCCTGCTGGGTGTGGTACCCTCGGTCCTGCTGGGTGTGGTACCCTCGGTCCTGCTGGGTGTGGTACCCTCGGTCCTGCTGGGTGTGGTACCCTCGGTCCTGCTGGGTGTGGTACCCTCGGTCCTGCTGGGTGTGGTACCCTCGGTCCTGCTCGGTCCTGCTGGGTGTGGTACCCTCGGTCCTGCTGGGTGTGGTACCCTCGGTCCTGCTGGGTGTGGTACCCTCGGTCCTGCTGGGTGTGGTACCCTCGGTCCTGCTGGGTGTGGTACCCTCGGTCCTGCTGGGTGTGGTACCCTCGGTCCTGCTGGGTGTGGTACCCTCGGTCCTGCTGGGTGTGGTACCCTCGGTCCTGCTGGGTGTGGTACCCTCGGTCCTGCTGGGTGTGGTACCCTCGGTCCTGCTGGGTGTGGTACCCTCGGTCCTGCTGGGTGTGGTACCCTCGGTCCTGCTGGGTGTGGTACCCTCGGTCCTGCTGGGTGTGGTACCCTCGGTCCTGCTGGGTGTGGTACCCTCGGTCCTGCTGGGTGTGGTACCCTCGGTCCTGCTGGGTGTGGTACCCTCGGTCCTGCTGGGTGTGGTACCCTCGGTCCTGCTGGGTGTGGTACCCTCGGTCCTCTGGGTGTGGTACCCTGCTGGGTGTGGTACCCTCGGTCCTGCTGGGTGTGGTACCCTCGGTCCTGCTGGGTGTGGTACCCTCGGTCCTGCTAGGTGTGGTACCCTCGGTCCTGCTGGGGGTGGTACCCTCGGTCCTGCTGGGTGTGGTACCCTCCCTCGGTACCCTGCTGGGTGTGGTACCCTCGGTCCTGCTGGGTGTGGTACCCTCGGTCCTGCTGGGTGTGGTACCCTCGGTCCTGCTGGGTGTGGTACCCTCGGTCCTGCTGGGTGTGGTACCCTCGGTCCTGCTGGGTGTGGTACGCTCGGTCCTGCTGCTAGGTGTGGTACCCTCGGTCCAGCTGGGTGTGGGACCCTCGGTCCTGCTAGGTGTGGTACCCTCACTCCTGCTAGGTGTGGTACCCTCGGTCCTGCTGGGTGTGGTACCCTCGGTCCTGCTGGGTGTGGTACCCTCGGTCCTGCTGGGTGTGGTACCCTCGGTCCTGCTAGGTGTGGTACCCTCACTCCTGCTAGGTGTGGTACCCTCGGTCCTGCTGGGTGTGGTACCCTCGGTCCTGCTGGGTGTGGTACCCTCGGTCCTGCTAGGTGTGGTACCCTCACTCCTGCTAGGTGTGGTACCCTCGGTCCTGCTGGGTGTGGTACCCTCGGTCCTGCTGGGTGTGGTACCCTCGGTCCTGCTGGGTGTGGTACCCTCGGTCCTGCTAGGTGTGGTACCCTCACTCCTGCTAGGTGTGGTACCCTCGGTCCTGCTGGGTGTGGTACCCTCGGTCCTGCTGGGTGTGGTACCCTCGGTCCTGCTAGGTGTGGTACCCTCACTCCTGCTAGGTGTGGTACCCTCGGTCCTGCTGGGTGTGGTACCCTCGGTCCTGCTGGGTGTGGTACCCTCGGTCCTGCTGGGTGTGGTACCCTCGGTCCTGCTAGGTGTGGTACCCTCACTCCTGCTAGGTGTGGTACCCTCGGTCCTGCTGGGTGTGGTACCCTCGGTCCTGCTGGGTGTGGTACCCTCGGTCCTGCTAGGTGTGGTACCCTCACTCCTGCTAGGTGTGGTACCCTCGGTCCTGCTGGGTGTGGTACCCTCGGTCCTGCTGGGTGTGGTACCCTCGGTCCTGCTGGGTGTGGTACCCTCGGTCCTGCTAGGTGTGGTACCCTCACTCCTGCTAGGTGTGGTACCCTCGGTCCTGCTGGGTGTGGTACCCTCGGTCCTGCTGGGTGTGGTACCCTCGGTCCTGCTAGGTGTGGTACCCTCACTCCTGCTAGGTGTGGTACCCTCGGTCCTGCTGGGTGTGGTACCCTCGGTCCTGCTGGGTGTGGTACCCTCGGTCCTGCTGGGTGTGGTACCCTCGGTCCTGCTAGGTGTGGTACCCTCACTCCTGCTAGGTGTGGTACCCTCGGTCCTGCTGGGTGTGGTACCCTCGGTCCTGCTGGGTGTGGTACCCTCGGTCCTGCTAGGTGTGGTACCCTCACTCCTGCTAGGTGTGGTACCCTCGGTCCTGCTGGGTGTGGTACCCTCGGTCCTGCTGGGTGTGGTACCCTCGGTCCTGCTGGGTGTGGTACCCTCGGTCCTGCTAGGTGTGGTACCCTCACTCCTGCTAGGTGTGGTACCCTCGGTCCTGCTGGGTGTGGTACCCTCGGTCCTGCTGGGTGTGGTACCCTCGGTCCTGCTAGGTGTGGTACCCTCACTCCTGCTAGGTGTGGTACCCTCGGTCCTGCTGGGTGTGGTACCCTCGGTCCTGCTCGGTGTGGTACCCTCGGTCCTGCTGGGTGTGGTACCCTCGGTCCTGCTAGGTGTGGTACCCTCACTCCTGCTAGGTGTGGTACCCTCGGTCCTGCTGGGTGTGGTACCCTCGGTCCTGCTGGGTGTGGTACCCTCGGTCCTGCTAGGTGTGGTACCCTCACTCCTGTTAGGTGTGGTACCCTCGGTCCTGCTGGGTGTGGTACCCTCGGTCCTGCTAGGTGTGGTACCCTCGGTCCTGCTGGGTGTGGTACCCTCGGTCCTGCTGGGTGTGGTACCCTCGGTCCTGCTGGGTGTGGTACCCTCGGTCCTGCTAGGTGTGGTACCCTCACTCCTGCTAGGTGTGGTACCCTCGGTCCTGCTGGGTGTGGTACCCTCGGTCCTGCTAGGTGTGGTACCCTCGGTCCTGCTGGGTGTGGTACCCTCGGTCCTGCTGGGTGTGGTACCCTCGGTCCTGCTAGGTGTGGTACCCTCACTCCTGCTAGGTGTGGTACCCTCGGTCCTGCTGGGTGTGGTACCCTCGGTCCTGCTGGGTGTGGTACCCTCGGTCCTGCTGGGTGTGGTACCCTCGGTCCTGCTGGGTGTGGTACCCTCACTCCTGCTGGGTGTGGTACCCTCGGTCCTGCTGGGTGTGGTACCCTCACTCCTGCTAGGTGTGGTACCCTCACTCCTGCTAGGTGTGGTACCCTCGGTCCTGCTGGGTGTGGTACCCTCGGTCCTGCTGGGTGTGGTACCCTCGGTCCTGCTGGGTGTGGTACCCTCGGTCCTGCTGGGTGTGGTACCCTCACTCCTGCTGGGTGTGGTACCCTCGGTCCTGCTGGGTGTGGTACCCTCACTCCTGCTAGGTGTGGTACCCTCACTCCTGCTAGGTGTGGTACCCTCGGTCCTGCTGGGTGTGGTACCCTCGGTCCTGCTGGGTGTGGTACCCTCGGTCCTGCTGGGTGTGGTACCCTCACTCCTGCTAGGTGTGGTACCCTCACTCCTGCTAGGTGTGGTACCCTCGGTCCTGCTGGGTGTGGTACCCTCGGTCCTGCTGGGTGTGGTACCCTCGGTCCTGCTGGGTGTGGTACCCTCACTCCTGCTAGGTGTGGTACCCTCACTCCTGCTAGGTGTGGTACCCTCGGTCCTGCTGGGTGTGGTACCCTCGGTCCTGCTGGGTGTGGTACCCTCACTCCTGCTAGGTGTGGTACCCTCACTCCTGCTAGGTGTGGTACCCTCGGTCCTGCTGGGTGTGGTACCCTCGGTCCTGCTGGGTGTGGTACCCTCGGTCCTGCTGGGTGTGGTACCCTCACTCCTGCTAGGTGTGGTACCCTCACTCCTGCTAGGTGTGGTACCCTCGGTCCTGCTAGGTGTGGTACCCTCGGTCCTGCTGGGTGTGGTACCCTCGGTCCTGCTGGGTGTGGTACCCTCACTCCTGCTAGGTGTGGTACCCTCACTCCTGCTAGGTGTGGTACCCTCGGTCCTGCTAGGTGTGGTACCCTCGGTCCTGCTGGGTGTGGTACCCTCGGTCCTGCTGGGTGTGGTACCCTCACTCCTGCTAGGTGTGGTACCCTCACTCCTGCTAGGTGTGGTACCCTCGGTCCTGCTGGGTGTGGTACCCTCGGTCCTGCTGGGTGTGGTACCCTCGGTCCTGCTGGGTGTGGTACCCTCACTCCTGCTGGGTGTGGTACCCTCGGTCCTGCTGGGTGTGGTACCCTCGGTCCTGCTGGGTGTGGTACCCTCACTCCTGCTGGGTGTGGTACCCTCGGTCCTGCTGGGTGTGGTACCCTCGGTCCTGCTGGGTGTGGTACCCTCGGTCCTGCTGGGTGTGGTACCCTCGGTCCTGCTGGGTGTGGTACCCTCACTCCTGCTGGGTGCGGTACCCTCGGTCCTGCTGGGTGTGGTACCCTCACTCCTGCTAGGTGTGGTACCCTCGGTCCTGCTGGGTGTGGTACCCTCGGTCCTGCTGGGTGTGGTACCCTCGGTCCTGCTGGGTGTGGTACCCTCGGTCCTGCTGGGTGTGGTACCCTCACTCCTGCTGGGTGTGGTACCCTCGGTCCTGCTGGGTGTGGTACCCTCGGTCCTGCTGGGTGTGGTACCCTCACTCCTGCTGGGTGTGGTACCCTCGGTCCTGCTGGGTGTGGTACCCTCGGTCCTGCTGGGTGTGGTACCCTCGGTCCTGCTGGGTGTGGTACCCTCGGTCCTGCTGGGTGTGGTACCCTCACTCCTGCTGGGTGTGGTACCCTCGGTCCTGCTGGGTGTGGTACCCTCGGTCCTGCTGGGTGTGGTACCCTCACTCCTGCTGGGTGTGGTACCCTCGGTCCTGCTGGGTGTGCTACCCTCACTCCTGCTGGGTGTGGTACCCTCGGTCCTGCTGGGTGTGGTACCCTCGGTCCTGCTGGGTGTGGTACCCTCGGTCCTGCTGGGTGTGGTACCCTCGGTCCTGCTGGGTGTGGTACCCTCCGTCCTGCTGGGTGTGGTACCCTCACTCCTGCTGGGTGTGGTACCCTCACTCCTGCTGGGTGTGGTACCCTCGGTCCTGCTGGGTGTGGTACCCTCGGTCCTGCTGGGTGTGGTACCCTCGGTCCTGCTGGGTGTGGTACCCTCGGTCCTGCTGGGTGTGGTACCCTCGGTCCTGCTGGGTGTGGTACCCTCGGTCCTGCTGGGTGTGGTACCCTCGGTCCTGCTGGGTGTGGTACCCTCGGTCCTGCTGGGTGTGGTACCCTCACTCCTGCTGGGTGTGGTACCCTCGGTCCTGCTGGGTGTGGTACCCTCGGTCCTGCTGGGTGTGGTACCCTCGGTCCTGCTGGGTGTGGTACCCTCGGTCCTGCTGGGTGTGGTACCCTCACTCCTGCTGGGTGTGGTACCCTCGGTCCTGCTGGGTGTGGTACCCTCGGTCCTGCTGGGTGTGGTACCCTCGGTCCTGCTGGGTGTGGTACCCTCACTCCTGCTGGGTGTGGTACCCTCGGTCCTGCTGGGTGTGGTACCCTCGGTCCTGCTGGGTGTGGTACCCTCGGTCCTGCTGGGTGTGGTACCCTCACTCCTGCTGGGTGTGGTACCCTCGGTCCTGCTGGGTGTGGTACCCTCGGTCCTGCTGGGTGTGGTACCCTCACTCCTGCTGGGTGTGGTACCCTCGGTCCTGCTGGGTGTGGTACCCTCGGTCCTGCTGGGTGTGGTACCCTCGGTCCTGCTGGGTGTGGTACCCTCGGTCCTGCTGGGTGTGGTACCCTCGGTCCTGCTGGGTGTGGTACCCTCACTCCTGCTGGGTGTGGTACCCTCGGTCCTGCTGGGTGTGGTACCCTCGGTCCTGCTGGGTGTGGTACCCTCGGTCCTGCTGGGTGTGGTACCCTCGGTCCTGCTGGGTGTGGTACCCTCGGTCCTGCTGGGTGTGGTACCCTCGGTCCTGCTGGGTGTGGTACCCTCGGTCCTGCTGGGTGTGGTACCCTCGGTCCTGCTGGGTGTGGTACCCTCGGTCCTGCTGGGTGTGGTACCCTCACTCCTGCTGGGTGTGGTACCCTCGGTCCTGCTGGGTGTGGTACCCTCGGTCCTGCTGGGTGTGGTACCCTCGGTCCTGCTGGGTGTGGTACCCTCGGTCCTGCTGGGTGTGGTACCCTCACTCCTGCTGGGTGTGGTACCCTCGGTCCTGCTGGGTGTGGTACCCTCGGTCCTGCTGGGTGTGGTACCCTCACTCCTGCTGGGTGTGGTACCCTCGGTCCTGCTGGGTGTGGTACCCTCGGTCCTGCTGGGTGTGGTACCCTCGGTCCTGCTGGGTGTGGTACCCTCGGTCCTGCTGGGTGTGGTACCCTCACTCCTGCTGGGTGTGGTACCCTCGGTCCTGCTGGGTGTGGTACCCTCGGTCCTGCTGGGTGTGGTACCCTCACTCCTGCTGGGTGTGGTACCCTCGGTCCTGCTGGGTGTGGTACCCTCGGTCCTGCTGGGTGTGGTACCCTCGGTCCTGCTGGGTGTGGTACCCTCGGTCCTGCTGGGTGTGGTACCCTCACTCCTGCTGGGTGTGGTACCCTCGGTCCTGCTGGGTGTGGTACCCTCGGTCCTGCTGGGTGTGGTACCCTCACTCCTGCTGGGTGTGGTACCCTCGGTCCTGCTGGGTGTGGTACCCTCGGTCCTGCTGGGTGTGGTACCCTCGGTCCTGCTGGGTGTGGTACCCTCACTCCTGCTGGGTGTGGTACCCTCGGTCCTGCTGGGTGTGGTACCCTCGGTCCTGCTGGGTGTGGTACCCTCGGTCCTGCTGGGTGTGGTACCCTCACTCCTGCTGGGTGTGGTACCCTCGGTCCTGCTGGGTGTGGTACCCTCGGTCCTGCTAGGTGTGGTACCCTCACTCCTGCTAGGTGTGGTACCCTCGGTCCTGCTGGGTGTGGTACCCTCGGTCCTGCTGGGTGTGGTACCCTCGGTCCTGCTGGGTGTGGTACCCTCGGTCCTGCTGGGTGTGGTACCCTCGGTCCTGCTGGGTGTGGTACCCTCGGTCCTGCTGGGTGTGGTACCCTCACTCCTGCTGGGTGTGGTACCCTCGGTCCTGCTGGGTGTGGTACCCTCACTCCTGCTGGGTGTGGTACCCTCGGTCCTGCTGGGTGTGGTACCCTCGGTCCTGCTGGGTGTGGTACCCTCGGTCCTGCTGGGTGTGGTACCCTCGGTCCTGCTGGGTGTGGTACCCTCGGTCCTGCTGGGTGTGGTACCCTCGGTCCTGCTGGGTGTGGTACCCTCACTCCTGCTGGGTGTGGTACCCTCGGTCCTGCTGGGTGTGGTACCCTCGGTCCTGCTGGGTGTGGTACCCTCGGTCCTGCTGGGTGTGGTACCCTTGGTCCTGCTGGGTGTGGTACCCTCGGTCCTGCTGGGTGTGGTACCCTCGGTCCTGCTGGGTGTGGTACCCTCGGTCCTGCTGGGTGTGGTACCCTCGGTCCTGCTGGGTGTGGTACCCTCGGTCCTGCTGGGTGTGGTACCCTCGGTCCTGCTGGGTGTGGTACCCTCGGTCCTGCTGGGTGTGGTACCCTCGGTCCTGCTGGGTGTGGTACCCTCGGTCCTGCTGGGTGTGGTACCCTCGGTCCTGCTGGGTGTGGTACCCTCGGTCCTGCTGGGTGTGGTACCCTCGGTCCTGCTGGGTGTGGTACCCTCGGTCCTGCTGGGTGTGGTACCCTCGGTCCTGCTGGGTGTGGTACCCTCGGTCCTGCTGGGTGTGGTACCCTCGGTCCTGCTGGGTGTGGTACCCTCACTCCTGCTGGGTGTGGTACCCTCGGTCCTGCTGGGTGTGCTACCCTCACTCCTGCTGGGTGTGGTACCCTCACTCCTGCTGGGTGTGGTACCCTCGGTCCTGCTGGGTGTGGTACCCTCGGTCCTGCTGGGTGTGGTACCCTCGGTCCTGCTGGGTGTGCTACCCTCACTCCTGCTGGGTGTGGTACCCTCTTTCCTGCTGGGTGTGGTACCCTCGCTCCTGCTAGGTGTGGTACCCTCGCTCCTACTGGGTATACTACCCTCGCTCCTGCTGGGTGTGCTACCTTCGTTCCTGCTGGGTGTGGTACCCTCGCTCCCGCTGGGTGTGCTACCCTCGCTCCTGCTAGGTGTGGTACCCTCGCTCCTGCTGGGTATACTACCCTCGCTCCTGCTGGGTGTGCTACCTTCGTTCCTGCTGGGTGTGGTACCCTCGCTCCTGCTGGGTGTGCTACCTTCGTTCCTGCTGGGTGTGGTACCCTCGCTCCTGCTGGGTATACTACCCTCGCTCCTGCTGGGTGTGCTACCTTCGTTCCTGCTGGGTGTGGTACCCTCGCTCCTGCTGGGTGTGCTACCTTCGTTCCTGCTGGGTGTGCTAGCCACGCTCCTGCTGGGTGTGCTACCCTCGCTCCTGTTGACGCACATACCCAATATACATCAACTTATTAATGTTCCTAGAGTCGAACACTGCGGCTTACTGCCTCTTATTATAGCCATTATTATCATCATTTGGAAACACCGGGGAATGGTAAGTAATCTAGGCTGGTCAAGGTAATGGAAGGTGTCTCTCAAGTGCCTTGAAGTTTATGGAGCATCAGTGGAATCAAGGTACAAACTGGCAGGGTTGTTTATAGCAACACTGTGTTTACAAGAACATTACTCGCTGTGTTTACATAAATAGATTCTAGGAAGGTACCCACTACTTATCAGGACTGGAAACATACAGCGGGTTGTTGATGTATTTATCAGAGGGTCATTCATCTCACCTGAGTCTCAGTCAAATGAGAACTGTTCACAATGAATCGTTCACCAGTGGCACTATGAACCGTTCACCAGTGCCTGTGGCACTATGAACCGTTCACTAGTGCCTCTGGCACTACAACAGGTGCGAGACAAGCTACTGGGGCACAGAAAGAATTCAAGCAACATAATGAGAGATTGATAACTCGACAAATGCTCTATCTGACCAAACACTGTAATTAACAGCCTCTTGCCCTCCTCTAAGAGATCTGATATCGGACATATTAGTGGACTCGTGTCTTGAAAGTAAGCAACCACTTTAGTGCAGGGTTACACACGCTGGTGCAAACTGATTTTCAAGGTGGGGTAGTTACCACTCAGATGACCGACACACTGCATCATGTGTGAGTGGCGTACAGATGGTGTGTGTAGCACAGAGGGTGGTGTCTGTAGCACAGTGTGTGGTGTGTGTGTGCTTTTTATATCTAATTTTGGTATATCTGCTTATACATAGTTACGATACTTACCTGTCTTTCACTTTTAAATACAAATTATTAAAACAAGCGCTCAATGGAAATAACTCACTTTGTCTGACATTTTTGGATTATCCTAGCTTCTCTACACATATGCTGCCATGTATGACTGTAACTATGTATACCTGAATAAACTGACTGTGACAGACACACACAGGATGATGTGTGTAACACACACAGACACACACACACACACACACACAGTGGAAGCAACCTCATTACCAGAAGTGAGGCAGGTAAGAGGAGAGAGAGGGAGGGCACGAGAGGTCAACACTTGAACAATAACCACCACCACCACTAACACCCTCGCTGCCTCCACCACAACATTAACCCACTTTCTACCATTCATTAACCACTCCCATATCATTCACAATAAAACACTCAATTTATTATATAAAAATATGCAGATATTTTCTCAGCATCAGTCAATACTACGAAATGAGAGACATTGTGGTTAGACGAGAGAGAGAGAGAGAGAGAGAGAGAGAGAGAGAGAGAGAGAGAGAGAGAGAGAGAGAGAGAGAGAGAGAGAGAGAGAGAGAGAGAGAGAGCAGTGAGAAGGACTACAGGTAAACAGAGGGTAAGGGGGGGGGGGGGAAGCAGAGCAGTGAGGAAGTTGATTTAAGAATATAATGCAGTAAAATCTAGGTTGACGGTAGTCCAGATTGACGGTATAGAGGTAGGTCAGCAGCAGGTATATACTGGGTTGACGGTAGGCCAGACTGACGATACAGAGGTAGGTCAGCAGCAGGTATATACTGGGTTGACGGTAGGCCAGACTGACGATACAGAGGTAGGTCAGCAGCAGGTATATACTGGGTTGACGGTAGTCCAGATTGACGGTATAGAGGTAGGTCAGCAGCAGGTATATACTGGGTTGACGGTAGGCCAGACTGACGATACAGAGGTAGGTCAGCAGCAGGTATATACTGGGTTGACGGTAGGCCAGACTGACGATACAGAGGTAGGTCAGCAGCAGGTATATACTGGGTTGACGGTAGTCCAGATTGACGGTATAGAGGTAGGTCAGCAGCAGGTATATACTGGGTTGACGGTAGGCCAGACTGACGATACAGAGGTAGGTCAGCAGCAGGTATATACTGGGTTGACGGTAGGCCAGACTGACGATACAGAGGTAGGTCAGCAGCAGGTATATACTGGGTTGACGGTAGTCCAGATTGACGGTATAGAGGTAGGTCAGCAGCAGGTATATACTGGGTTGACGGTAGGCCAGACTGACGATACAGAGGTAGGTCAGCAGCAGGTATATACTGGGTTGACGGTAGGCCAGACTGACGATACAGAGGTAGGTCAGCAGCAGGTATATACTGGGTTGACGGTAGTCCAGATTGACGGTATAGAGGTAGGTCAGCAGCAGGTATATACTGGGTTGACGGTAGGCCAGACTGACGATACAGAGGTAGGTCAGCAGCAGGTATATACTGGGTTGACGGTAGGCCAGACTGACGATACAGAGGTAGGTCAGCAGCAGGTATATACTGGGTTGACGGTAGTCCAGATTGACGGTATAGAGATAGGTCAGCAGCAGGTATATACTGGGTTGACGGTAGGCCAGACTGACGATACAGAGGTAGGTCAGCAGCAGGTATATACTGGGTTGACGGTAGTCCAGATTGACGGTATAGAGGTAGGTCAGCAGCAGGTATATACTGGGTTGACGGTAGGCCAGACTGACGATAAAGAGGTAGGTCAGCAGCAGGTATATACTGGGTTGACGGTAGGCCAGACTGACGATACAGAGGTAGGTCAGCAGCAGGTATATACTGGGTTGACGGTAGTCCAGATTGACGGTATAGAGGTAGGTCAGCAGCAGGTATATACTGGGTTGACGGTAGGCCAGACTGACGATACAGAGGTAGGTCAGCAGCAGGTATATACTGGGTTGACGGTAGGCCAGACTGACGATACAGAGGTAGGTCAGCAGCAGGTATATACTGGGTTGACGGTAGGCCAGACTGACGATACAGAGGTAGGTCAGCAGCAGGTATATACTGGGTTGACGGTAGGCCAGACTGACGATACAGAGGTAGGTCAGCAGCAGGTATATACTGGGTTGACGGTAGGCCAGACTGACGATACAGAGGTAGGTCAGCAGCAGGTATATACTGGGTTGACGGTAGGCCAGACTGACGATACAGAGGTAGGTCAGCAGCAGGTATATACTGGGTTGACGGTAGGCCAGACTGACGATACAGAGGTAGGTCAGCAGCAGGTATATACTGGGTTGACGGTAGGCCAGAATGACGATACAGAGGTAGGTCAGCAGCAGGTATATACTGGGTTGACGGTAGTCCAGACTGACGATACAGAGGTAGGTCAGCAGTAGGTATATACTGGGTTGACGGTAGTCCAGACTGACGATACAGAGGCAGGTCAGCAGCAGGTATATACTGGGTTGACGGTAGTCCAGACTGACGATACAGAGGTAGGTCAGCAGCAGGTATATACTGGGTTGACGGTAGGCCAGACTGTCGGTACAGAGGCAGGTCAGCAGCAGGTATATACTGGGTTGACGGTAGTCCAGACTGACGATACAGAGGTAGGTCAGCAGCAGGTATATACTGGGTTGACGGTAGGCCAGACTGACGATACAGAGGCAGGTCAGCAGCAGGTATATACTGGGTTGACGGTAGGCCAGACTGACGATACAAAGGCAGGTCAGCAGCAGGTATATACTGGGTTGACGGTAGGCCAGACTGACGATACAGAGGCAGGTCAGCAGCAGGTATATACTGGGTTGACGGTAGGCCAGACTGACGATACAGAGGTAGGTCAGTAGCAGGTCTATACTGGGTTGACGGTAGGCCAGACTGACGATACAGAGGTAGGTCAGCAGCAGGTATATACTGGGTTGACGGTAGGCCAGACTGATGGTATAAAGGTAGGCCAGTAGCAGGTATATAATGGGTTGACGGTAGGCCAGACTGACGATACAGAGGTAGTTTCAGCAGCAGGTATATACTGGGTTGACGGTAGGCCAGACTGACGATACAGAGGCAGGTCAGCAGCAGGTATATACTGGGTTGACGGTAGGCCAGACTGACGGTATAGAGGTAGGTCAGCAGCAGGTATATACTGGGTTGACGGTAGGCCAGACTGACGGTATAGAGGTAGGTCAGCAGCAGGTATATACTGGGTTGACGGTAGGCCAGACTGACGGTATAGAGGTAGGTCAGTAGCAGGTATATACTGGGTTGACGGTAGTCCAGACTGACGGTATAGAGGTAGGTCAGCAGCAGGTATATACTGGGTTGACGGTAGGCCAGACTGACGGTATAGAGGTAGGTCAGCAGCAGGTATATACTGGGTTGACGGTAGGCCAGACTGACGATACAGAGGTAGGTCAGCAGCAGGTATATACTGGGTTGACGGTAGGCCAGACTGACGATACAGAGGCAGGTCAGCAGCAGGTATATACTGGGTTGACGGTAGGCCAGACTGACGGTATAGAGGTAGGTCAGCAGCAGGTATATACTGGGTTGACGGTAGGCCAGACTGACGGTATAGAGGTAGGTCAGTAGCATGTATATACTGGGTTGACGGTAGTCCAGACTGACGGTATAGAGGTAGGTCAGCAGCAGGTATATACTGGGTTGACGGTAGGCCAGACTGACGATACAGAGGCAGGTCAGCAGCAGGTATATACTGGGTTGACGGTAGGCCAGACTGACGGTATAGAGGTAGGTCAGCAGCAGGTATATACTGGGTTGACGGTAGGCCAGACTGACGGTATAGAGGTAGGTCAGTAGCATGTATATACTGGGTTGACGGTAGGCCAGACTGACGGTATAGAGGTAGGTCAGTAGCATGTATATACTGGGTTGACGGTAGGCCAGACTGACGGTATAGAGGTAGGTCAGTAGCATGTATATACTGGGTAACACAAACACAGTGTTTAATACAAGCATTCTGCAGAACACACTAAGTCTGCAAGTTTGAATGAAGAAGTCTGAGGTAATACCAAGCATGTGAGAATACCAAGTCAGGCTGGTACTCTAACAACCTGGGTCAAGAGTCGATATTTTGGTCTACCAACTAACGCGGCAGAGAAAAATCATCTGAACGAAACTGACCAAGTTGAAATCTTCTGATTATTAATATTAATATTATTCTTATTATTATTATTATTACATTCAAAGGTAGAACGCTAAACCCATATGAGTCATACAGCGCCAGGGAAGCGGTGGGCAGATCACAGACCAAGGCACACTTCCCTTGAAGGCAGATCACAGGAACACACATGAACACACCTCTCTTAAAGGCAGATCACTGGAACACACATGAACACACCTCTCTTGAAGGCAGATCACAGGAACACACATGAACACACCTCTCTTAAAGGCAGATCACTGGAACACACATGAACACACCTCTTTTAAAGGCAGATCACAGGAACACACATGAACACACCTCTCTTAAAGGCAGATCACTGGAACACACATGAACACACCTCTTTTAAAGGCAGATCACAGGAACACACATGAACACACCTCTCTTAAAGGCAGATCACTGGAACACACATGAACACACCTCTTTTAAAGGCAGATCACAGGAACACACATGAACACACCTCTCTTGAAGGCAGATCACTGGAACACACATGAACACACCTCTCTTAAAGGCAGATCACTGGAACACACATGAACACACCTCTCTTAAAGGCAGATCACTGGAACACACATGAACACACCTCTTTTAAAGGCAGATCACAGGAACACACATGAACACACCTCTCTTGAAGGCAGATCACTGGAACACACATGAACACACCTCTTTTAAAGGCAGATCACAGGAACACACATGAACACACCTCTCTTGAAGGCAGATCACTGGAACACACATGAACACACCTCTTTTAAAGGCAGATCACAGGAACACACATGAACACACCTCTTTTAAAGGCAGATCACTGGAACACACATGAACACACCTCTTTTAAAGGCAGATCACAGGAACACACATGAACACACCTCTTTTAAAGGCAGATCACTGGAACACACATGAACACACCTCTTTTAAAGGCAGATCACAGGAACACACATGAACACACCTCTCTTGAAGGCAGATCACTGGAACACACATGAACACACCTCTTTTAAAGGCAGATCACAGGAACACACATGAACACACCTCTTTTAAAGGCAGATCACTGGAACACACATGAACACACCTCTTTTAAAGGCAGATCACAGGAACACACATGAACACACCTCTTTTAAAGGCAGATCACTGGAACACACATGAACACACCTCTCTTGAAGGCAGATCACTGGAACACACATGAACACACCTCTCTTAAAGGCAGATCACTGGAACACACATCAACACACCTCTCTTAAAGGCAGATCACAGGAACACACATGAACACACCTCTCTTAAAGGCAGATCACAGGAACACACATCAACACACCTCTCTTAAAGGCAGATCACAGGAACACACATGAACACACCTCTCTTAAAGGCAGATCACAGGAACACACATGAACACACCTCTCTTAAAGGCAGATCACAGGAACACACATGAACACACCTCTCTTAAAGGCAGATCACAGGAACACACATCAACACACCTCTCTTGCAGGCAGATCACTGGAACACACATCAACACACCTCTCTTAAAGGCAGATCACAGGAACACACATCAACACACCTCTCTTGCAGGCAGATCACTGGAACACACCTTCACCACCTCTTCCAGGAAATTTCTGAACTAGTTATGGAAACATTGCAACAAGTGTTGGTAATCCCCAGAATATAACGACTGACTGAGAGTTGTAACGCCACGTAGAATATGTTCACCACACATCAATAATATTTCAACCAATAAAATACAGATTTTAGCAAACTCTCAGTGTATATACACAGACATACACCTCTCAGTGTATATACACATACACCTCTCAGTGTATATACACAGACATACACCTCTCAGTGTATATACACATACACCTCTCAGTGTATATACACAGACATACATCTCTCAGTGTATATACACAGACATACATCTCTCAGTGTATATACACAGACATACACCTCTCAGTGTATATACACAGACATACACCGCTCAGTGTATATACACAGACATACACCTCTCAGTGTATATACACAGACATACACCTCTCAGTGTATATACACAGACATACACCTCTCAGTGTATATACACAGACATACACCTCTCAGTGTATATACACAGACATACACCTCTCAGTGTATATACACAGACATACACCTCTCAGTGTATATACACTTGTTTTGAAGGCATTTAAGTGGTCTTACTAATGAAAATTTTGCTTCAGGAACTGAACAATTTCATCAAGAGTAATCCAGCTAAGAAACTCTTAGTTGGATTACCAATCACAGGTGTTGAAACTCTTAGTTGGATTACCAATCACAGGTGTTGAAACTCTTAGTTGGATTACCAATCACAGGTGTTGAAACTCTTAGTTGGATTACCAATCACAGGTGTTGAAACTCTTAGTTGGATTACCAATCACAGGTGTTGAAACTCTTAGTTGGATTACCAATCACAGGTGTTGAAACTCTTAGTTGGATTACCAATCACAGGTGTTGAAACTCTTAGTTGGATTACCAATCACAGGTGTTGAAACTCTTAGTTGGATTACCAATCACAGGTGTTGAAACTCTTAGTTGGATTACCAATCACAGGTGTTGAAACTCTTAGTTGGATTACCAATCACAGGTGTTGAAACTCTTAGTTGGATTACCAATCACAGGTGTTGAAACTCTTAGTTGGATTACCAATCACAGGTGTTGAAACTCTTACCTGGATTACCAATCACAGGTGTTGAAACTCTTAGTTGGATTACCAATCACAGGTGTTGAAACTTTTAGCTGGACAGATATTGTGGCCAGTTTATCAACATCTGTGACTTCAGGTGTAGACACCGCCAATGATACAGGTGTTGATTTATGACAGGTGCTACATATAGCAGCAGTAACAACACTCTTAGCTAGCAAGATGTGCTACATATAGCAGCAGTAACAACGCACTTACCTAGCAAGAACTGCTACATATAGCAGCAGTAACAACGCACTTAGCTAGCAAGAACTGCTACATATAGCAGCAGTAACAACACTCTTAGCTAGCAAGATGTGCTACATATAGCAGCAGTAACAACGCACTTAGCTAGCAAGAACTGCTACATATAGCAGCAGTAACAACACTCTTAGCTAGCAAGAACTGCTACATATAGCAGCAGTAACAACACTCTTAGCTAGCAAGAACTGCTACATATAGCAGCAGTAACAACGCACTTAGCTAGCAAGAACTGCTACATATAGCAGCAGTAACAACACTCTTAGCTAGCAAGATGTGCTACATATAGCAGCAGTAACAACGCACTTAGCTAGCAAGAACTGCTACATATAGCAGCAGTAACAACGCACTTAGCTAGCAAGAACTGCTACATATAGCAGCAGTAACAACGCACTTAGCTAGCAAGATGTGCTACATATAGCAGCAGTAACAACGCACTTACCTAGCAAGAAGTGCTACATATAGCAGCAGTAACAACGCACTTAGCTAGCAAGAAGTGCTTCATATAGCAGCAGTAACAACACTCTTAGCTAGCAAGAAGTGCTACATATAGCAGCAGTAACAACGCACTTAGCTAGCAAGAAGTGCTTCATATAGCAGCAGTAACAACACTCTTAGCTAGCAAGAAGTGCTACATATAGCAGCAGTAACAACGCACTTACCTAGCAAGAACTGCTACATATAGCAGCAGTAACTCAGCTACACTCTTAGCTAGCAAGAAGTGCTACATATAGCAGCAGTAACAACGCACTTAGCTAGCAAGAAGTGCTTCATATAGCAGCAGCTAGCAAGAAGTGCTTCATATAGCAGCAGTAACAACACTCTTAGCTAGCAAGAAGTGCTACATATAGCAGCAGTAACAACGCACTTACCTAGCAAGAACTGCTACATATAGCAGCAGTAACAACACTTTTAGCTAGCAAGAAGTGCTTCATATAGCAGCAGTAACAACACTCTTAGCTAGCAAGAAGTGCTACATATAGCAGCAGTAACAACGCACTTAGCTAGCAAGAACTACTACATATAGCAGCAGTAACAACGCACTTAGCTAGCAAGAACTGCTACATATAGCAGCAGTAACAACGCACTTACCTAGCAAGAACTGCTACATATAGCAGCAGTAACAACACTTTTAGCTAGCAAGAAGTGCTTCATATAGCAGCAGTAACAACACTCTTAGCTAGCAAGAAGTGCTACATATAGCAGCAGTAACAACGCACTTAGCCAGCAAGAACTGCTACATATAGCAGCAGTAACAACGCACTTAGCTAGCAAGAACTGCTACATATAGCAGCAGTAACAACGCACTTAGCTAGCAAGAACTGCTACATATAGCAGCAGTAACACTCTTATTAACCCTACCCATCATTAAATCTTAATTCTACCAGCGAAGTGACAGGCAAGTACGACTCTTACTGTGTCTCAGAGTAAGGACGAGTGTCGCCAGTGCGTGTGTGTGTGTGGATATGTCATTAATGAGCCAAGAACTGCTCCCACGCCCGCCCTCCATCACTGCACTCACATTTCTCCCGCCTTTCCAGTTTCTATCTTGGCCGATTTTTCCCCCTCGAGGTCTTTAAGATTGAAAGTCCTTGCAGTTCGCTGCCTCAGACAGCACGTATCGTCTATATCAATCCCATTACCTAACCAATTAGCTACTGACGAAAGCTCGCCTCCCATCAACCGAAAGGCCTCGGGCACCATTTCCACCCTTGTGTTTTATGTCTCTTTCATGTTATTGAAGTTCACTGTTACACTAGTCAATATACTGATGTTCACTAAACTGATTTATTGCAAGCAATTATAAGGAATGTCAAGAAGAGCGTGACAGACCGGATAGATAGAGGCTACGTTATACAGTGACCATGATACACCAGGTACTGGTGTCTGTCAGTACCTCGGGGTACTACACCATACAGTGGCCATGATACACCAGGTACTGGTGTCTGTCAGTACCTCGGGGTACTACACCATACAGTGGCCATGATACACCAGGTACTGGCGTCTACCAGTACCTCGGGGTACCACACCATACAGTGGCCATGATACACCAGGTACTGGTGTCTGTCAGTACCTCGGGGTACTACACCATACAGTGGCCATGATACACCAGGTACTGGTGTCTGTCAGTACCTCGGGGTACTACACCATACAGTGGCCATGATACACCAGGTACTGGCGTCTACCAGTACCTCGGGGTACCACACCATACAGTGACCATGATACACCAGGTACTGGCGTCTACCAGTACCTCGGGGTACCACACCATACAGTGACCATGATACACCACCAGGTACTGGCGTCTACCAGTACCTCGGGGTACCACACCATACAGTGACCATGATACACCAGGTACTGGCGTCTACCAGTACCTCGGGGTACCACACCATACAGTGACCATGATACACCACCAGGTACTGGCGTCTAAAAGTACCTCGGGGAACCACACCATACAGTGACCATGATACACCACCAGGTACTGGCGTCTACCAGTACCTCGGGGTACCACACCATACAGTGACCATGATACACCACCAGGTACTGGCGTCTACCAGTACCTCGGGGTACCACACCATACAGTGACCATGATACACCACCAGGTACTGGCGTCTACCAGTACCTCGGGGTACCACACCATACAGTGACCATGATACACCACCAGGTACTGGCGTCTACCAGTACCTCGGGGTACCACACCATACAGTGACCATGATACACCACCAGGTACTGGCGTCTAATAGAAACCTCGGGGTACCACACCATACAGTGGCCATGATACACCACCAGGTACTGGCGTCTACCAGTACCTCGGGGTACCACACCATACAGTGGCCATGATACACCACCAGGTACTGGCGTCTACCAGTACCTCGGGGTACTACACCATACAGTGACCATGATACACCAGGTACTGGCGTCTACCAGTACCTCGGGGTACCACACCATACAGTGGCCATGATACACCAGGTACTGGTGTCTACCAGTACCTCGGGGTACCACACCATACAGTGGCCATGATACACCAGGTACTGGTGTCTACCAGTACCTCGGGGTACCACACCATACAGTGACCATGATACACCAGGTACTGGCGTCTACCAGTACCTCGGGGTACTACACCATACAGTGGCCATGATACACCACGTACTGGCGTCTACCAGTACCTCGGGGTACCACACCATACAGTGACCATGATACACCAGGTACTGGCGTCTACCAGTACCTCGGGGTACTACACCATACAGTGGCCATGATACACCAGGTACTGGCGTCTACCAGTACCTCGGGGTACCACACCATACAGTGGCCATGATACACCAGGTACTGGTGTCTACCAGTACCTCGGGGTACCACACCATACAGTGACCATGATACACCAGGTACTGGCGTCTACCAGTACCTCGGGGTACCACACCATACAGTGACCATGATACACCACCAGGTACTGGCGTCTACCAGTACCTCGGGGTACCACACCATACAGTGACCATGATACACCAGGTACTGGCGTCTACCAGTACCTCGGGGTACCACACCATACAGTGACCATGATACACCAGGTACTGGCGTCTACCAGTACCTCGGGGTACCACACCATACAGTGACCATGATACACCAGGTACTGGCGTCTACCAGTACCTCGGGGTACCACACCATACAGTGACCATGATACACCAGGTACTGGCGTCTACCAGTACCTCGGGGTACCACACCATACAGTGACCATGATACACCACCAGGTACTGGCGTCTACCAGTACCTCGGGGTACCACACCATACAGTGACCATGATACACCAGGTACTGGCGTCTACCAGTACCTCGGGGTACCACACCATACAGTGACCATGATACACCACCAGGTACTGGCGTCTAAAAGTACCTCGGGGAACCACACCATACAGTGACCATGATACACCACCAGGTACTGGCGTCTACCAGTACCTCGGGGTACCACACCATACAGTGACCATGATACACCACCAGGTACTGGCGTCTACCAGTACCTCGGGGTACCACACCATACAGTGACCATGATACACCACCAGGTACTGGCGTCTACCAGTACCTCGGGGTACCACACCATACAGTGACCATGATACACCACCAGGTACTGGCGTCTACCAGTACCTCGGGGTACCACACCATACAGTGACCATGATACACCACCAGGTACTGGCGTCTAATAGAAACCTCGGGGTACCACACCATACAGTGGCCATGATACACCACCAGGTACTGGCGTCTACCAGTACCTCGGGGTACCACACCATACAGTGGCCATGATACACCACCAGGTACTGGCGTCTACCAGTACCTCGGGGTACTACACCATACAGTGACCATGATACACCAGGTACTGGCGTCTACCAGTACCTCGGGGTACCACACCATACAGTGGCCATGATACACCAGGTACTGGTGTCTACCAGTACCTCGGGGTACCACACCATACAGTGGCCATGATACACCAGGTACTGGTGTCTACCAGTACCTCGGGGTACCACACCATACAGTGACCATGATACACCAGGTACTGGCGTCTACCAGTACCTCGGGGTACTACACCATACAGTGGCCATGATACACCACGTACTGGCGTCTACCAGTACCTCGGGGTACCACACCATACAGTGACCATGATACACCAGGTACTGGCGTCTACCAGTACCTCGGGGTACTACACCATACAGTGGCCATGATACACCAGGTACTGGCGTCTACCAGTACCTCGGGGTACCACACCATACAGTGGCCATGATACACCAGGTACTGGTGTCTACCAGTACCTCGGGGTACCACACCATACAGTGACCATGATACACCAGGTACTGGCGTCTACCAGTACCTCGGGGTACCACACCATACAGTGACCATGATACACCACCAGGTACTGGCGTCTACCAGTACCTCGGGGTACCACACCATACAGTGACCATGATACACCAGGTACTGGCGTCTACCAGTACCTCGGGGTACCACACCATACAGTGACCATGATACACCAGGTACTGGCGTCTACCAGTACCTCGGGGTACCACACCATACAGTGACCATGATACACCAGGTACTGGCGTCTACCAGTACCTCGGGGTACCACACCATACAGTGACCATGATACACCAGGTACTGGCGTCTACCAGTACCTCGGGGTACCACACCATACAGTGACCATGATACACCAGGTACTGGCGTCTACCAGTACCTCGGGGTACCACACCATACAGTGACCATGATACACCACCAGGTACTGGCGTCTACCAGTACCTCGGGGTACCACACCATACAGTGACCATGATACACCACCAGGTACTGGCGTCTACCAGTACCTCGGGGTACCACACCATACAGTGACCATGATACACCAGGTACTGGCGTCTACCAGTACCTCGGGGTACCACACCATACAGTGACCATGATACACCAGGTACTGGCGTCTACCAGTACCTCGGGGTACCACACCATACAGTGACCATGATGCACCAGGTACTGGCGTCTACCAGTACCTCGGGGTACCACACCATACAGTGACCATGATACACCAGGTACTGGCGTCTACCAGTACCTCGGGGTACCACACCATACAGTGACCATGATACACCAGGTACTGGCGTCTACCAGTACCTCGGGGTACCACACCATACAGTGACCATGATACACCAGGTACTGGCGTCTACCAGTACCTCGGGGTACCACACCATACAGTGACCATGATACACCAGGTACTGGCGTCTACCAGTACCTCGGGGTACCACACCACACAGTGACCATGATACACCAGGTACTGGCGTCTACCAGTACCTCGGGGTACCACACCACACAGTGACCATGATACACCAGGTACTGGCGTCTACCAGTACCTCGGGGTACCACACCATACAGTGACCATGATACACCAGGTACTGGCGTCTACCAGTACCTCGGGGTACCACACCATACAGTGACCATGATACACCACCAGGTACTGGCGTCTACCAGTACCTCGGGGTACCACACCATACAGTGATCATGATACACCAGGTACTGGCGTCTACCAGTACCTCGGGGTACCACACCATACAGTGACCATGATACACCAGGTACTGGCGTCTACCAGTACCTCGGGGTACCACACCACACAGTGACCATGATACACCAGGTACTGGCGTCTACCAGTACCTCGGGGTACCACACCACACAGTGACCATGATACACCAGGTACTGGCGTCTACCAGTACCTCGGGGTACCACACCATACAGTGACCATGATACACCAGGTACTGGCGTCTACCAGTACCTCGGGGTACCACACCATACAGTGACCATGATACACCAGGTACTGGCGTCTACCAGTACCTCGGGGTACCACACCATACAGTGACCATGATACACCAGGTACTGGCGTCTACCAGTACCTCGGGGTACCACACCACACAGTGACCATGATACACCAGGTACTGGCGTCTACCAGTACCTCGGGGTACCACACCATACAGTGACCATGATACACCAGGTACTGGCGTCTACCAGTACCTCGGGGTACCACACCATACAGTGACCATGATACACCAGGTACTGGCGTCTACCAGTACCTCGGGGTACCACACCATACAGTGACCATGATACACCAGGTACTGGCGTCTACCAGTACCTCGGGGTACCACACCATACAGTGGCCATGATACACCAGGTACTGGCGTCTACCAGTACCTCGGGGTACCAAACCATACAGTGACCATGATACACCAGGTACTGGCGTCTACCAGTACCTCGGGGTACCACACCATACAGTGGCCATGATACACCAGGTACTGGCGTCTACCAGTACCTCGGGGTACTGGCAGACACTAACATTAACAAGGTCGACTAATAATGAAAGTTAAACAGGAGAAACTTAACAATTTTAAACGTAAATAATGACTGTTGATACACTATCAGTGTTCTCTGGTTGGCACTCTCTAATACATAGCTCTCTAATACATAGCTCTCTAATACATAGCTCTCTAATACATAGCTCTCTAATACATAGCTCTCTAATACATAGCTCTCTAATACATAGCTCTCTAATACATAGCTCTCTAATACATAGCTCTCTAATACATAGCTCTCTAATACATAGCTCTCTAATACATAGCTCTCTAATACATAGTTCTCTAATACACAGCTCTCTAATACATAGCTCTCTAATACATAGCTCTCTAATACACAGCTCTCTAATACATAGCTCTCTAATACATAGCTCTCTAATACACAGCTCTCTAATACATAGCTCTCTAATACATAGCTCTCTAATACATAGCTCTCTAATACATAGCTCTCTAATACATAGCTCTCTAATACATAGCTCTCTAATACATAGCTCTCTAATACATAGCTCTCTAATACATAGCTCTCTAATACATAGCTCTCTAATACACAGCTCTCTAATACATAGCTCTCTAATACATAGCTCTCTAATACACAGCTCTCTAATACATAGCTCTCTAATACATAGCTCTCTAATACACAGCTCTCTAATACATAGCTCTCTAATACATAGCTCTCTAATACACAGCTCTCTAATACATAGCTCTCTAATACATAGCTCTCTAATACACAGCTCTCTAATACATAGCTCTCTAATACATAGCTCTCTAATACATAGCTCTCTAACACATAGCTCTCTAATACATAGCTCTCTAATACATAGCTCTCTAATACATAGCTCTCTAATACATAGCTCTCTAATACATAGCTCTCTAATACATAGCTCTCTAATACATAGCTCTCTAATACATAGCTCTCTAATACATAGCTCTCTAATACATAGCTCTCTAATACATAGCTCTCTAATACACAGCTCTCTAATACATAGCTCTCTAATACATAGCTCTCTAATACATATCTCTCTAATACATAGCTCTCTAATACATAGCTCTCTAATACATAGCTCTCTAATACATAGCTCTCTAATACATAGCTCTCTAATACACAGCTCTCTAATACATAGCTCTCTAATACATAGCTCTCTAATACATAGCTCTCTAATACATAGCTCTCTAATACATAGCTCTCTAATACATAGCTCTCTAATACATAGCTCTCTAATACATAGCTCTCTAATACATAGCTCTCTAATACATAGCTCTCTAATACATAGCTCTCTAATACATAGCTCTCTAATACATAGCTCTCTAATACATAGCTCTCTAATACATAGCTCTCTAATACATAGCTCTCTAATACATAGCTCTCTAATACATAGCTCTCTAATACATAGCTCTCTAATACATAGCTCTCTAATACACAGCTCTCTAATACACAGCTCTCTAATACATAGCACTCTAATACATAGCTCTCTAATACATAGCTCTCTAATACATAGCTCTCTAATACATAGCTCTCTAATACATAGCTCTCTAATACATAGCTCTCTAATACATAGCTCTCTAATACATAGCTCTCTAATACACAGCTCTCTAATACACAGCTCTCTAATACATAGCTCTCTAATACATAGCTCTCTAATACATAGCTCTCTAATACATAGCTCTCTAATACACAGCTCTCTAATACATAGCTCTCTAATACACAGCTCTCTAATACACAGCTCTCTAATACATAGCTCTCTAATACATAGCTCTCTAATACACAGCTCTCTAATACATAGCTCTCTAATACATAGCTCTCTAATACATAGCTCTCTAATACATAGCTCTAATACATAGCTCTCTAATACACAGCTCTCTAATACACAGCTCTCTAATACACAGCTCTCTAATACATAGCTCTCTAATACATATCTCTCTAATACACAGCTCTCTAATACACAGCTCTCTAATACATAGCTCTCCAATACATAGCTCTCTAATACATAGCTCTCTAATACATAGCTCTCTAATACATAGCTCTCTAATACATAGCTCTAATACATAGCTCTCTAATACACAGCTCTCTAATACATAGCTCTCTAATACATAGCTCTCTAATACACAGCTCTCTAATACATAGCTCTCTAATACATATCTCTCTAATACACAGCTCTCTAATACACAGCTCTCTAATACATAGCTCTCTAATACATAGCTCTCTAATACATAGCACTCTAATACATAGCTCTCTAATACATAGCTCTCTAATACATAGCTCTCTAATACATAGCTCTCTAATACATAGCTCTCTAATACATAGCTCTCTAATACATAGCTCTCATACATAGCTCTCTAATACATAGCTCTCTAATACATAGCTCTCTAATACATAGCTCTCTAATACATAGCTCTCTAATACATAGCTCTCTAATACATAGCTCTCTAATACATAGCTCTCTAATACATAGCTCTCTAATACATAGCTCTCTAATACATAGCTCTCTAATACATAGCTCTCTAATACATAGCTCTCTAATACACAGCTCTCTAATACATAGCTCTCTAATACATAGCTCTCTAATACATAGCTCTCTAATACATAGCTCTCTAATACATAGCTCTCTAATACATAGCTCTCTAATACACAGCTCTCTAATACATAGCTCTCTAATACATAGCTCTCTAATACATAGCTCTCTAATACATAGCTCTCTAATACATAGCTCTCTAATACATAGCTCTCTAATACATAGCTCTCTAATACATAGCTCTCTAATACATAGCTCTCTAATACATAGCTCTCTAATACACAGCTCTCTAATACATAGCTCTCTAATACATAGCTCTCTAATACATAGCTCTCTAATACATAGCTCTCTAATACATAGCTCTCTAATACACAGCTCTCTAATACACAGCTCTCTAATACATAGCTCTCTAATACATAGCTCTCTAATACATAGCTCTCTAATACATAGCTCTCTAATACACAGCTCTCTAATACATAGCTCTCTAATACACAGCTCTCTAATACATAGCTCTCTAATACATAGCTCTCTAATACATAGCTCTCTAATACACAGCTCTCTAATACATAGCTCTCTAATACATAGCTCTCTAATACATAGCTCTCTAATACATAGCTCTAATACATAGCTCTCTAATACACAGCTCTCTAATACATAGCTCTCTAATACATAGCTCTCTAATACACAGCTCTCTAATACATAGCTCTCTAATACATATCTCTCTAATACACAGCTCTCTAATACACAGCTCTCTAATACATAGCTCTCTAATACATAGCTCTCTAATACATAGCTCTCTAATACATAGCTCTCTAATACATAGCTCTCTAATACATAGCTCTCTAATACATAGCTCTAATACATAGCTCTCTAATACACAGCTCTCTAATACATAGCTCTCTAATACATAGCTCTCTAATACACAGCTCTCTAATACATAGCTCTCTAATACATATCTCTCTAATACACAGCTCTCTAATACACAGCTCTCTAATACATAGCTCTCTAATACATAGCTCTCTAATACATAGCTCTCTAATACATAGCACTCTAATACATAGCTCTCTAATACATAGCTCTCTAATACATAGCTCTCTAATACATAGCTCTCTAATACATAGCTCTCTAATACATAGCTCTCTAATACATAGCTCTCTAATACATAGCTCTCTAATACACAGCTCTCTAATACACAGCTCTCTAATACATAGCTCTCTAATACATAGCTCTCTAATACATAGCTCTCTAATACATAGCTCTCTAATACACAGCTCTCTAATACATAGCTCTCTAATACACAGCTCTCTAATACATAGCTCTCTAATACATAGCTCTCTAATACATAGCTCTCTAATACACAGCTCTCTAATACATAGCTCTCTAATACATAGCTCTCTAATACATAGCTCTCTAATACATAGCTCTCTAATACATAGCTCTAATACATAGCTCTCTAATACACAGCTCTCTAATACATAGCTCTCTAATACATAGCTCTCTAATACACAGCTCTCTAATACATAGCTCTCTAATACATATCTCTCTAATACACAGCTCTCTAATACACAGCTCTCTAATACATAGCTCTCTAATACATAGCTCTCTAATACATAGCTCTCTAATACATAGCTCTCTAATACATAGCTCTCTAATACATAGCTCTAATACATAGCTCTCTAATACACAGCTCTCTAATACATAGCTCTCTAATACATAGCTCTCTAATACACAGCTCTCTAATACATAGCTCTCTAATACATATCTCTCTAATACACAGCTTTCTAATACACAGCTCTCTAATACATAGCTCTCTAATACATAGCTCTCTAATACATAGCTCTCTAACACATAGCTCTCTAATACATAGCTCTCTAATACATAGCTCTCTAATACATAGCTCTCTAATACATAGCTCTCTAATACATAGCTCTCTAATACATAGCTCTCTAATACATAGCTCTCTAATACATAGCTCTCTAATACATAGCTCTCTAATACATAGCTCTCTAATACATAGCTCTCTAATACACAGCTCTCTAATACATAGCTCTCTAATACATAGCTCTCTAATACATATCTCTCTAATACATAGCTCTCTAATACATAGCTCTCTAATACATAGCTCTCTAATACATAGCTCTCTAATACATAGCTCTCTAATACACAGCTCTCTAATACATAGCTCTCTAATACATAGCTCTCTAATACATAGCTCTAATACATAGCTCTCTAATACATAGCTCTCATACATAGCTCTCTAATACATAGCTCTCTAATACATAGCTCTCTAATATATAGCTCTCTAATACATAGCTCTCTAATACATAGCTCTCATACATAGCTCTCTAATATATAGCTCTCTAATACATAGCTCTCTAATACATAGCTCTCTAATACACAGCTCTCTAATACATAGCTCTCTAATACATAGCTCTCTAATACATAGCTCTCTAATACATAGCTCTAATACATAGCTCTCTAATACATAGCTCTCTAATACATAGCTCTCTAATACATAGCTCTCTAATACATAGCTCTCTAATACATAGCTCTCTAATACATAACTCTCTAATATATAGCTCTCTAATACATAGCTCTCTAATATAC